>NC_088864.1:37385273-37448600 GCF_032884065.1 Artemia franciscana | reverse complement strand
CTAATAATAATATATGGGGTGTGGCAATTCCCTTCTATTCCTTTGTGTGCAGGCACAATGTGCAGTGCACACACCACCTCGCATAATTTAAGGGACGATCAATTTTCCTTTTAACTTTTTTCCATATTCAACAAATTACAGTTCACCAGGTCTCGAAGGACAAAAAATGCATATTTTACGTTAATAAGCAGGCGAATAGCAGTTCTAATAGGTCAATATTCCGAATTTAAAGAAAGTTAATAAGAGCTAACCTTCAATTTCATTTCGTCATTTATTCTTTGACTTTTAAGACTGTTGTGTTGTAACAAAGGAGAAATGTCGATGTCCTCATCTTTTTTCGTCCGACCAGGAATGCTCTTTGCATTTGCAGAAGGTAACTGAAATGAGATACAAAGAGGTTATAGGCATAAAATCGTGAAAGTGACATTTATGCAGGTCAGTATACAAAACTGGAATCCACAAAGAATTTCGACTATGTGAAAAAAAAATATTTACAGTATACAAAATAAAATACTTTTAAAATCACACAGCATTTTAACAACATTTTTCGGTGCAACTACCCCCTACCCCTATAGATCTTGGAAAATATTTTTTGGGGCATTTCACAAAAAAAAAGAAGAAGAAAAAAAAGAACAACTGAGAGAGACTAGGATCTTGAAAAGTCAAAATGAGCCCCCTCTCTACATTTTCGTGAATTGATGCCTCAGTTTCCGTTTGTAAAATATGATGTCCTTCAATAAAAGCAGACAATTTAGTTAACTTTGCTTTGACTACTCAACATTGTTCATTACGCTATCGACAATTTAGAATGGGAAATTAAATTACTAACAGGGCAAGTTTCATCGTAGCATTAACACAGAGAGAAAACACCATGGCACCACCATGGATACCTATCACTAAAGTAACACTAAACATTTTTGGGTAAAGAAAAATAAAATAAAAAATAAAATTTTTGAATACTTGTTAAAATTAAAACCAAAGCAAAACCTGAGCTGGTTATCCATTCACCTATTACCAGGGACGTATCCAAGATTTTGTTCGGTAGGGGGGGGGGGTACAAAAATCAACTTTAGAAAACAAATCAAAAATTGGTTTATATTCATTTTCGTTACATTTTTACGAGTCCCACAAACATTACGGGAGGGGAGAGGTGTTCAAACCCCTAACTCCCTCCCCTTGGATACGGTCTTGCCTGTGACTAAGGGTGACGAAGCTACCAAATCGTTATTTACAGAAAAACACCTATCTTTCTTACTTTATGAAATAAAATCTTGCATATAATCAACTGCATAAAAAAGAAGAAAATGTCTCTTTGACTCAAACTACAGCAGAAGAGATCTTGAACAGTGGCTTCATGATGTCAAAGACTTCAAAATCATCTGAGCATACTCCTTCGTTTTTGTTATTCAAGATATATGAACAAATGAAATATTTAGCACGTATTGTCATCACCTTACTAATAGGCTCGTCAAATAAACATAGCGTGAAGAATAGATTTAATTTTTCTTTTATCTTTTATTTCGGCTATTCTTTTATTCCAACTGGCCCAGATATTTTAGAGGCAGCGTGTGTGTTGCTAAAGTAAAGAGCCGTATGACTTCAATGTATTACTTTTTTTTATCCAGAAAAGCTTAGTAGAATTCTGATTTATTTTCCAGTTTGGAATTGAATTTAGCCAGGGGATAGGCTTAAAATGTTACATGGCTAAAACATAAGTCTATTCTGCTTCTTATCTAAAAGAAAATCTCCCAAGAATGGAGTTTCGGGCCACCAAGTTCATCAGAGGACTCTCAGTAGGAATTTGATATGCTGGACTCTTTAATTGGTTCATGTAAAAAAAAAAAAAAAAAAAAAAAAAAAAAAAAAAAAAAAAAAAAAAAAAAAAAAAAAAAAAAAAATCCAAAGCAGAACCTCTAACCTATTCAATCCAGAAGTTGGATCCCCATAGTTTTTTGTCACTTTATACAATCGTACTTGTTAATTATTCGGAACACACCCAAGAAGTGGAATATGATTAATTCTAAAGAAAAATGCCACAATATGATTAAAATGTAACACTTTAGAAACAAAATTATGGAAACTACGACAGAGAATTATCGAATGTAGGCCGGGCAGAACCAATTCTTTTAAACATCTATCCTAGCTTAATCAAATTACCAACCTGTATACATTAAATAAAAAAAACAAGTTTTTTAAAAGAAAGTAAGGAGCAACATTAAAACTTAAAACGAACAGAAATTACTCCGTGTATGAAAGGGGCTTTTCCTCCTCAACGCCTCGCTCTTTCCGCTAAAATTTGACTCTTTCTCTTAACTCTATTTTAAAACAGTAAGAAACTTTAGCGTAAAGAGCGGGGCGTTGAGGAGGAAAAGCCCCTTTCATATACGGAGTAATTTCTGTTCGTTATAAGTTTTGATGTTCCTCCTTACTTTCATTTAAAAAAAACTTGTTTTTTTTTTATTTAATTCAGGACGTTTTTGAATTAACGTTTTTGCTTTCTCATAGTTTTGATCGAATGATTTCGAGAAAAAAGGAGTGGGGGAGGAGGCCTAGTTGCCCTCGGGTTTTTTGGTTACTTAGAAAGGCAACTAGAACTTTTAATTTTATACGAATGTTTTTATTAGCAAAAGATATACGTAACTTACGAATTAACTTACGTACCGAACTTCTATATTCGTATGTTTTTATTGCGTATATGAGGGGGTTCAACCCTCGTCGATACCTCGCTCTTTACACTAAAGCTTAGATTTTGTCCCAATTCCTTAAGAATGACCTCTGAATCACAAAGGCCGTAGAATAAATAGTTGAAATTACTAAAAACACTTTAGCGTAAAGAGTGAGGTATAACGAGGAGGTAAACCCCTCATATGAGTAATAATTTTTGTTCGTTTTAAGTTTTAATGTTGCTCCTTACTTTCAGTAGAAAAAACTTTTCATATTTATTTTTTCATTGTTTTTTCAAATGATGCTAGAAAATCCTAAGTCCTTTTCATTGAATTTCTCTTCCCCCATGAGAAGTTTCTCCATGGAAATATCCTCCCCCGTAACCCCTGGAAAAAAAACAACCATAAAAAAAAAAACAAAAAAAAACAAACACGCATCTGTGATCTGTCTTCTGGCAAAAAATGCGAAATTCCACATTTTTGTAGATAGGAGCTAGAAACTTCTACAATAAGGTTCTCTGATACGCTGAATCTGATGGTGTGATTTTCGTTAAGATTGTATGACTTTTAGGGGGTGTTTCCCCCTATTTTCTAAAATGAGGTAACTAAAATTCGTAACTTTTGATGGGCATAACTGATCTTGACGAAACTTATATATTTAAAATCAGCATTAAAATGCGATTCTTTTGATGTAACTATTGGTACCAAAATTCCATTTTGATAGAGTTTCGGTTACTATTGAGCCGGGTCACTCCTTACTACAGTTCGTTACCATGACCTGTTTGATATTCAACTAAAATATACCAACGAAGTAGTTTTTCCACTCAGTCTACCCTAATTGTCTCCAAATACACATGGCTCATACAATCTCAATCCTAATATGTTCAATATATTTTGTGTCACTTCAATAATAAAAGGACTTTTTAACTTAGCAGACACGACATGAGTAACAAAAGATGTCAAGACTTACCCTTGATTTTGACGGGACCCTAGCAGATGCTGGCTTCTTTTCGTGGCCTCTTACAGTAGCAGCATTATCATCATCTATAATAGGTAGAACTAGCTTCGGATTAGCTGATTTGGGTCTTGCTGTCGTGGCAAAACCACTAGAAGTGGGAGGTGGCGGCTGGGGTTTGACTGGGAGGTTTGGACGCGTTTTATCGAGCAAACCAACTATAGTGTTTTTCGAGGCAGGCTATAAAAAAAATACAGAGACGAATAACTACGTTTAATTTTCCACTAGTTTGAGACGTAAAAAAAGTACGGCAATTAAAATATAAAAGATGGATTGTTTGTATTACCAATACTTTCCACTAAAATTAGTCTATGCACATCTTACTTGTAGGCAAATGTCAGGATCCAGAAATAAATAGTTTATAAATAAAACATGAAGCATCATAAACTGTTAAGCAGTTCTAATAGTAGAGGACCCCCCCCCCCCCCCTAAAAAAAAAAAAAAATCAGTATTGAGTCAAGAATACAATGCAACTGAATGATGTTACACACATGCAAGATTGCCCATATCAAAGAAAAACAGCATAATATCAATTGGATATGTATAACAGCCCTACCCAGGGAAGGAGGGGCCAAAACAGAAAACTAAAAAGTAATTTTTTGTCTATTTGTTTATGGAAGAATCCTTTGAGCTAATCTCAGAAGATAGCACAGCAGCAGATGCAAGATAGTTTTCCATAAAGAAAATAGCGGACCTAAAAACTGTTCATAAATAAAAACAGCTAAATGGTCATTTCTTATTAAATGAGTCATCAGCAAGATACGACCAATAATGGTACAACAGTAGAGATAGGATTATTTCAAGCAGTATTTAGGCACTTTTATTGAAAAAAATATTCTTTATCATTGATAGGATCCTGAAGTCGAGTACTAAAAACGCTTAGAAATTAAACAGATAATCTATTTCTTGAGGCTAATATCATGTTGTTTCTTGATATTTTTCTCGATGCATGTCATTGTTATGAGTGTTTAAACGTTCCCAGTTAGTCTAATCTGGTTTAAAGTGCAATTCTTCATCAACAAATTTTCATCAGGCTTAAATGATTACTCTATCATACTTATCCCGAAAGTTGTCTCTAAATTAATCCAGTTTTCAAGAAATCCTAGTTTTCCCTTTTATAGCAAGTCACCAAAACAATTGCGCAGAAAAAGTCAAAGTATCAAAATGCTTCTGTCCCGATAGTCCCAAGATTTATACCTAATTTTTGTTACATGCTATCATTTCCGTATAAAACTATCAATCACAGCAAGGAAGCTGAAGCTGCTTAAATAGAAATGTATTTTCTTTTACAAAAGAAGAAAATGGAGTTTCTTAATGCTTGTGTACAAGGGAGACAATTAATATTCTCTCAAGTATACCTCTTAATGACATAGCCTGGTGATTTCGAATGGAGCCTCACATAATAGTAAAATAAGACTAATACCCGAATTGTTATTGATTTTTTTCCTTGTTCTAATTTTATTTGATATAAATTTGAGGTTTCCTTTCCACCTGATTCCTCAGGGTCCAAGCATTAGGAAAAAAACCAATCCGCCATTAATTCGGTTTCAGGCATCTTAATTCTGCTACTAGCTTGTATAAGGCAGAAATGTATGGATATGCAAAAGGAAAGAAAAGAGAATTTAAACTTTTCCAAGTTTTAATAAAATAAAACCTAGCTTTAACCTAATTAACTAATTGTTTGTCGCTCACAATCTTTTATTGATCTATGTGGATGCCCTCTCTTGATGAGGCAAGCTGTTTATTCAATCTTGTTTATTCTTGAACTCGGTATTTCTTCCAGAGGGAATTCTAATCCCAAATGCTAATAGCACTAAATAATGGGAATTTTGAAAATGATATACTCTGCTTCTGATACGTCGGGGAAGATCTTTGTATTTTCAAGAGATTGATTTCAATCTCAGTTGTTTCTTGTATAAATAAAAAAAAAGAATTAAAAAAAAGTTTTTCGAATGAAGGCAAAAAGCGATATTAAAAATAAAAACGAACAGAAACTATTTTATATATAAGGAAGGTTTTTGCCCCATCGGCCCCTTACTATGTGCACCGAAGTTTAATTATAAGTTAACTGAAAGCATTTTAGGACGCAGAAAATACAGCCAGTTGGTAATTGTAGATGTTTTATTCACAGATTACGTTCCAAAACGCAAACTGCAAGTCTTATTGTTTAAACCAAATACAAATCAATTAACTGTTCAATTATCAAGGCATTGTACAAAGAAAGCACTTTTAATCACACTGTTCTTCTATAAGAGCATTTCTCTTAGAAGCATTTTTGGAAAAATCCAAATTTTAGCGTAAAACATGGGAAGCAGAGGGAAACCAACCCTCCTCATAAACAGGATAATTCCCGTTCGTTTTGAGTTTCAATGTTGTTCTTTATTTTCATTTGAGAATATACTTCCTTTTTCTATTCCAGCTCGTTTTTAATATCCTATTCGGAGTAATATCAATGTGGGGAGAGATCTTGCCACAACTGTTCCCGGTCTTTGTATCGAAGTTGAACTTCTGAATAACAATTAAAGGGGGGGGGGGCTTGAAAAGCCGCTCTTTAACATAAGTCATGATATTTATTACAAATAACTAGCCTACAATGGCGATGAATTTTCAACAGCCTCAATATATATGTTGAGGATTGTCCCCAATGACCTAACAGTATCATATAAACATAATTTTGAATTCCCAAATGAAACATTTTTGACATAATAGATCAACTATTCCCACATTAAATACACATTAGAAATTCAGTAGAGAAATATTATTCCAAACGAGGGGATGCCACAAGTTAGATCTATCTCCTTATTGACCAGAGGGACCCAAGAAGAGTTTGAAAGTTTGGCCCAAAAATTCAGTCTTTGAGGGGCTGGATGCCCCTCACCTTATAATAAACCTACCGACCTTTCACCCTGCCTCAATAACCGGCGAACAATAATGTAATACTGCAGAAATGTCAGTAGGACTCCATGCACTTACTATATGATAGCCGTTCTTTTTGTATGGATTGTGTGCACATTCAGGAACGAATATGGCATTATGTGGAAGCCTAGCCTCTGAAGCTGGACAGATATTTTCATAGCTTTTCGATAGGCTATCTGATTGACTGTCTCCGAGTTTTTGCTCAATAGCATTTTGCCCTGTTCGGGCTAAAATCTATCTTTTCCAACACAAAATTACAGAAGTGACCCATTGCTGCGATGAGATATGTAGGCTATATGTGTACATTGTCATTAATTCTGTACCAACTGACAATCTTAAAATTTTCAGTAATTTCCCTCTTTTAAGCAAATTTTCCCAGCCTCATAACTTTTTATGGGTAACTCAATCTTAAAGAATTTCACATGTTTGAAATCACCTTAAAAATTGGACTTCCTCGATTTGTTGTTATCAAAGCTCTTTTTTTAAAAAAAAAGTTTTGGCTGCTAAAGACGAGCGTTGTTCTTTACTTTTACAATTCATTGCCACAAACTGTTTAAACAAAATATTCGAGGAAAATACATAAACGTATGTTTTTGCAATTGAAACAAATTTATACAATTAGGTTTGGTTCGGCCAATTTTGGCCATCACATTCATAAAAGTATACCCTATCCTGTTACGGCCAAATTCTATTCGGCAGTATTCATTTTACAAATGTTATGAGGCTTTGTAAATCAACCAATCAATCCTGCGGATGTCATTGCATAATGTACAAGTGCCATTACGATTGATGACACTTAATTGGTCTTGTTTGGATGTTCCTATTGTTGTCCTTAGCGTCAAAGGCCTTTCTTTTTCATATGCATATACATTTCTACTACTATTTGTATAAGCTGGTCGCAGCGTTAAGACTCCAGAAGCCGATTCAATGGGGAATACGTAATTATACATCGGGGGATTGATATATATATATATATATATATATATATATATATATATACATATATATACACACACACATATATATATATATATATATATATATATATATATATATATATATATATATATATAAAATCAGTTTTTATATTACAAAGGTGAATCTATTCTTATCCTCCATCATGGTTTTAGCAGTAGCTGTAATGCTGTAAAGAACGACTTACGGTTAATAACGTTTTAGCTTCATAAAGCTCTCATAAAAAATTGCATTATTTACTATGATAGCTTTTTCTGTACAGTTTAATCCTTGATATCATGGAAAACAAAGCCTAAACAGCCTGGAATAGCTTGCCTATTCCAGGCCTAAAATCCTATTCCAACGAAGTTTAATGGCAAGTTTAATACCAACGAAGTTTCGTTGGAAATCTTATTCCAACCTAGTTTAATCTTACTCCTATTCTCAAAGTTTTAGTAATATTTAGCTCACTTTCATTAAAAAGAGGTATAAAAGATTTGAGCAGTTTTTCTAAGGTACACGTAATCTAAAGTATTTCTAAAGATTAATGAGACCTACCTTCAAATTCTGAGCTGCTCTCATCATTGGTTCGTATCCCAACAGAATCATGAATGGTAATACTGCCTCTTGTGCTCCTTTTCGAACATCAGCATTCCTGTCTTCAACACAAGCATACAACTGAGGAAGTATTCCTTTCAAGTCTTCTTTATTGATCCCTAATGCTGATCAAAATTGAACATTAGAAAACTCGCATTCAATCCCCAAAAACCGTTAACGTAAATAGTCAAAGTTCTGAAAAGTGTAGTTAACAAGCATACGACCTGTCCATAAATGATCAGTCCGTAAGTCAGTACAGCAAGACTGATTAATTAAACTGATTAATTAATATTTGGAAATGGACAAGACGTTTTTTTTTGGAAATTTGGCCCCTAGCTTGATTTCGGAGGGCTTGTGAGATCCTTGGTAATAAGCCATTTCTGCATTTTTGTACAAAGATTTGATATTTCCTGGTAACGAAAAGATTGTTTATTGCAGAAAAAAAAACTAGTGTAATATTTTGAGTTAAGTGGCGTCAATTCACAAAAATTTTCTGGCGGGAGGGGGGGGAGATGCATTTTTCAGTGTCCCTGTCGCCTCAGTTGACACCGCTGATTAAATTACAGACCAAAAGAAAGATGCAATAGTAAACAAAAAAAAAAAAAAAAAAAATAAATAAAACAACAACTACAAAAAAGGCTTAAACATAAAAAAAGTTATTAAATATGGTATTAAACGAATCAGAGAAGTGAACAGCTGCACACTGCAAGCCAGACTAAAGTGGATAAATACATATTCGAACCATAAAAATAGTGTTTCTTCATCAGGACCTTATTCAAATGTTTTCAAGCATTAAATTATGTCTGCATTAATATTTGTATGAATATATTAATGCAAATAGATAATTTGCATTAACTATTTCAATTAATCAAGATTTACCTTGTCTTAATAGGGACTCCTCTCAAAAATATTCATCTGTAGGTCTTAATGATAAGGTCCCAACTCTCTCTCTCTCTCTCGGAAGCAAAGGCAAACATCTATACACTAATGTCATATTTACTAAAAAAAAATACTTTCTATAATCTATTTTGAAGGATGTTTTTTGGCAGATAATGTGATAATACATACTAACCGTATAAACACACCAGAAAAATCCTCTAGTTCCCTCATTCTCACAAATTTGGTCATTTGCACATACTTTCTTAACAATCTTTGTTTGAAAACTGAAAAACAATTGCAGTAATCTTGCTCAATACCAAAAATCATGGCTTGACGAATAACCATGTATTTTTACACAAATTCGGTGGCAATAGGAATTATCAAAATAGTTATATCTTTTTCAAAATAAAAAGTACTTTTGAAACGAAAAATGACGGATTAAAAAAAAAAACTCATCAACTACTACCATTAATACAAGTACAAACAGATCATCAAACAGTTAGTGGCAACGAACTATAAGTAAGGAGCAACTCGGGTCAACAGTAACCGAAACTCTAAAAACAGAATTTAATATCAGTAGATACATAAAAAATCAGATACATACATAATAAAATTCTCTTTGCCAAATTTTTTATGTGCAGATTTTCCAGGGTAATTATCCGAGGGTTATTTTCCGCGGGTTTTGATTTCCGGGAATAATTTCCACGGAAGGGGGCATTTCTGGAGTGATCGAGAACTCCAAGATCACCACAATCCAAGTTCATAGCCTACGCTAGAAAGTCCTCTTTCCCAATTTGTAACAACGCGGGTATTTAAGTCCCATAATAAAAATATATATGTCTACCAGGGGTCTTATCTAGTTATTTATGCAACTATCATTATTCAGGTAACACTACAAGCCCATATAGCGGCTTACAAATGATTTTCTTTCTACTTATGTCTTTTTCAAAAATTGAAATAATTATTTTATTGTGCCGTTTCTCCTACTAGAACCACATTGCTAGAAGGATTAAACAAAGTTATGCCGAACGTTACCAATCTCGGACTGAGAAAATCGACTGTTGAAATGGCGGGTCAGAAAATAAATTCTTCGTTCCTCAAAAAAATTAGGTATCTACAAATATCTGAGATACGTCATTTTGGTATAATTACAAACTCAAAAATAAGAAGGAACTTTTCTAAAGCCTAAGTCAAGGTTGTGAGAGAATAAAATAAAAATCAGTGGATACAAACTGTCAAATTTACAAAATTTGGAAAAAAAGGAGAAAAATCTTCCTAGTTTATTATAAGCCAAATATTTTTCTCCTCCAAACAGAGACAGATTTTAGAGACGAATACTCAGATAAATAACGAAAAATTGGTCCTGGGAGTGCTTGTAACTCAATAATTTAGAATCAATGTGTTGCACTGTGATTTAGAATAACTAAACAAACATTTTTTGCAAAGAAGAAAGTACGGCATCTACACTTAGTGCATAAATAATAGATAGTGCCTGGATTAAGACATTTATTAATAAAGGTTTTCCTATCGCTGCTATCTCTTAATGAACTTTAAATGTAATTACAACCTACCATTTCCAAGTTTGTCGGCAACCCAGGCAAGAAGGTCTGCTTTCAGGTAAGGATTTCCCCCTTTAAGAGCGTCTGCTATCATTTCTCCTTCAAAGAAATCTTTCATTATGCCACACTGCTCCGCTAAAGTATCCAACGTTGTAATTGCTGCTTGTCGAACGTTTGCCTACAAATTAACCAAAATACAAATTTCATTACTCACGCTTTAAGCAATCAGAAAACGTATGCTTGGGCCAAGGTCGTACCCACGGAGGTAAGTGGGATACCAAATTTGACCCCCCCCCCCGAGTTTGTCCCAACTCGTAAAGAGTATGACAAATGCATATAAGAAATTTTGATGCATTTTGTGAAGTTTTTTTTTTTTGTAAATCCCTCTTCCCCAACAAAAATCCTTGAGAAGGCTTCGCTTGGGCCCTAACCTCGCTTATACCAAATCGGGCCTAAAACATTATATTCTGGTTACAAAAGACCCTAATATCCATACAGCGTGAAATAAGGTTTCACATTTGCTTATCTCTTGGAAGCCAAATATTTTTGGAATCCAAATCATATTTCTACCGGTTCCAATAGCAGAAATTCACCCAATAAGGTGTTATTGCCCTCCTTGCAGTTGGGGAGTGCAACTGAGCCCAAAAAGCTTTAGAGGTGCAGTAAAGGCTGTGACCTTCAAAGTAATAATGAACCGCATATCTAATTAAAATAAATCGAAAATACAATAGCCGGTAGAATTGTTAAATAAAACAGTGAACTTCGGAAAAAAACTTTTTATTACTGATGCTTATAAAAGTCTGATTATCACTGTTACACATCCGGCAGGTTTGATAACGGGAACAAAAAGGAGAGAAAACGAAAGGAGCAAACAATGCCCACGTATCATGGGTGAAAGATGATTGATTGAGAAAAAAAATTGTGCTTTTGGCCATTGATATGGGGCCAAATGAAAAACAAGGTAGCGTTGAATGGAAGGGCAAGAATTCCTATAGATAATATAAATCCAATTATAACACCACGGGAGGCAGTAAAGACTGATTTTAACACATTAGAGTGGATGAGGAGCGTAGGTACAATCAGTCGGCTTGCTGCTGCAACGAATTGTTAGCAGTAGTGGTTTTAAGATTATAGCTACTGGAATGAGTTCGTAACCAAGCCCTTAAAGATATTTATATAGTTTGATTTTATCAGGGTTTTCTTTTTTGTTAAATAATACATTCAATAAAAGAGAAACATAAGCAAAATAAATCGCAGCATACAAATTACGAATAAATTAAAATAAGAACATTATCTTTGTTTCAACACATATATCTTTATTTAAATATTTCATTGAAAATAGGAATCATTCGGTACAAATATGGCAAATGTGTATACAAATACATATTGAATAAATACAAATATAAACTAATGTCCACTAGAATTATTTTGTTTTTTGGTGTGTGTTTTTGTTTAGGCGTTTGTGTGTCTTTCGGATAATACAGATTATGGCTCTCTTATCATAAAGGTTAAAAACCAGACTTTAACGTAGTCAATAATACTTAACGAATAGGGTTTGTAATATTTAACAAACTTGGTTTGTTATTAACAAATCGAGTAAAATATCAATTGGGACAGACTTACTCATTGTTTTGATAACAAAACTACCAACACTTCACTTCTTTAAGAAACTAAGATTAAAACCTTTCAAATCTTTTCAATTCTCCAGCTCTCTAAAAGTCACAATGTCAAGACTGCACACTCTGTACCAAAACTTAGTAGAGAAAAGAGTTATTTTGATAAAATCAATAGGAAGATATAATCTTAATGCTAAAAATTTAATATCTGACAAAATTAAATTTAATCTAAAAGAAATCCAGAGACTGTATCTAGAGATAGAATCAGGTTGTTTCCCGAAAAGCTAGCATTTCAATAAGCCTGTTTTATTGGTCTTGGCTTAACTTTACCGAAATAATGATTCCGAGGTTCTTTTCATCTAGTTTTCAGGTTTTATTACGTAGTGTTAAGCTGTGAATTACTTTTACAGCTATTTTTTAGTTTTTTTTTCTCGTTCGCTGAGGCTGGTTATTGATTTTATCGCCAAAATATATGTACATATCTTAATTTATCTATTTTCTTCAGAATGAAGGAGTATAAAAGATAAGTAAATAAAATTGAAAAAAACACTACAACAAGTAAACAAAGTAACGAATTACGAAAAAAAAAACACAATAGGCTAAGAGAAGTAACTGAAAAACACAAACGGCTTATAAAAGTAACTGAATAGAACGCATCAAAAAAAAAGAAAAGAAAAGAAATTAGAATCTTAAACGTTAATAAGATTTTGAAAAACGGAAAAAAATATGGACACAGAATAATTTCAGTTTCAAAAAAGCATTCAATTTAAGTGTTGGTTATTTTCCAAAACTCGTTAATTTTAATATTACTAAACAAATTGGAACTAAAAAAAATGTTACTAAAATAAATTGAAGCACCAAATAAAATTTTACAACGCTTGAAATAATAAAAGCAAACTGAAAAGCCATCATAAATTTTTAAAATCTCGAAAAAGAAGCAAAGGATAAATAACATGCAGGAGGACTTCTGCACCTCACTGCACAAAATCATTTTGCAAGCCTCAGCGTCGGCTGACTGTCACGGAGATAAAGAGCTCATTAGCAAATCCTTCAAGGAGACTAGCCATCATCAAGAGATATTGAGAATCTCTGGTTTGAGTATGAGATTTGTTTAAAACACAGCGAAATTGTATTTTTTTTTTTTGTTGGCACGCCGGTCGATCAAACAATGTGGCACCATGGGCAACTCTCAAAGTTGCCCTTCAAATGATATTTTCTTTGAGCTTATTTTTATTGATTCCTAGCAGACATGCTAGCACATTTTTAGGAACTACCCTTCTTGGACAAAAAAAGAAAGATAATTCACACTCTATTGATGTAAGTTTCTTTAAAACTAATTATCTCTATCTCCGGCGCAAAATGGGTTAAATAATTTTTCTAACGTTTCCGGAAAAGTAGTTGTCAGTCTTTAGTTTTCTGTCGTTTATTCGGATCTTTTATCCAAACTCTACAAGCTATAGAAAAACCACCCAATCAATTCTACCGTAAACAGTATGGCTACAAAAACTAAGAAAGTTTATAAAGGACGAGGTAGGGGGGGGGGGTCCTTTAAGGTACCGTTTTCTCCATAAGAAAGAACCTAAAGTATCCTCACGAAAGACAACACGTTTTAGTATTATTGATTCGAAAGCCTTTCTAATATTCTTGAATACATAAAATAAGCATCGACTCCGTATCTCGAGTTGAAGTGTAATAATGTAAACCATAGGCAACAAGAGTGTCAGAAACTGGAAATGAAAATATTTCCATTTAAGATTAATTCAGGTCGGTCGTTAATAACAGTGTCGTCAACACTAATAGAAAGGCCTCTATCTTCCAGGAGACTAGAAAGGGAATTGAAATTCCTAATTAGACCAGCTTTAAAAACGAACCAATAAAATAGAATCATCTGGACATGCATCAACGACACATCCCACCTCCTTGAGATAAAGGGTTGTAGATAAAGAACAAAGATACACTAGCAAACGTGCATTAAAAGTGAGAGGCCATAAGTCCACCTTGTCTTACTCTAGGACCAACAGAAATTGGATCGAAAAAAAAAAAAAAATCAGAAATAATTGCAAAATTTGTATCCTAAGTCTCGAAATCCAAGATCTAATAGATCTAACGACAAAAATAGGAATCCCAAAATCAATAAGAGCATATGGGTATGATATATTATCAAAAGGTTATACCAACTAAAAGTATGGGTAGTGGAGAGCCAATAGATCTTGCCTCCTTAACCATAGCATCTTATGTAGCATACGTATGACTTACATGACTAAAACCAACATTCAAATATTAAAAGAAGAAGACTTTGATTCAAACAGATTTTATTCCTTCAAAGAGTCCCGTTACATAGCCATTGGAAAAGGATTCCAGATATAGCCTTTAGAAAAAGGATTAAAAAATAATCCTTGAAAAATAGTTCAAAAAGCATACTAAATAAAATCTTTTGTTATCGGCCTTTAAGGATCACCTATCGGAAGTTTTTTTTTTATCAAATCTTGGAATAGGCGCTACCACTCTAATCGTAAAAGATGAAGGAATAATATGAAACTGGCGGACAAGATGAAAAAGTAAAAAGAAGAAGGAAAAAAGAAAATAAATCGGAGAAAACTTGACACGAAATAAAAAGAAATCCACCCATGTTTTTTAGAAGATTGTGGTGTGGAATAACGACACACACCCAATGAAGAACAAAACGAAATAAACAAATTAGTTAAATTAATAAGAACTACTAAAAATTTGATCACGCAAAGCTTGTTCAGGATCATCACAAGCATTGGAAAGGTCTGCAAAATGAGCATTCCACAACTGAAGGTCCATTCTTTCTATAAGGTTCAAATTAAACCTTTTTATAAAACAAAAAAATTTTCCGAAGTTTCTTTTTATTCACACCAACTTCAGAAGAAGCATTTACTAGCAAATATTATCACGAAGACGAAGCTACGATTGCGAAATCACTTTCTTTTGCTTCATATACAGGAAGCCGGATGATCATCACCCGGTTAAAAAAGAGAGAAAATGATTTAGATTCACACGCAAAAGAAATAGATTTGACGGTCGAAAAGGTTTTTCTCTATTCGGCAAACACTATTTCACTCCGAAAGATTCTTTAGCACTACCTTTTTAGCATCGTAATAGTTTAAATACACATAAATAAGCTCAAGCACTATATTATCAATATTACAATTCAGATTGACAGATTATATATTTTTCAAGCTAGCATTCCACCTCACCTTTGCAAACCGGTATGAATGCTTTATCAAAGTTTTCCCTAACTAAACGAATATTTTTTTTAACATTAATGTTTTTCCAAAATATTTTGGAAAAAAAATAACAAAATTCGATGCAGGATTGAAGGAAAAGTTTGCCTATCACAGTTTCAATCGCGGAAAGTCTTCATTTCTCAGAATTATTTTAATTTTGTATGAACGAAAAAAAATCATGGTCCTTATCAAAATGTCACAAAAGAATTTAAGCAAATCTTCCCTTCCAACAGAAAGTACTTAAGTGAAGTTCTGTCCAATGTCCCGGCTTTCAAAGTTTTGTACCCTCCCCCTAATACCAGATGAAATGTTTTTTTTTATGTCTATCAAGCTAAAAAAAAAGAATGTTATTCTGTCGTAAAACAAGGAAAAATAAAGGACTACTAATACCAAATCTTGCCAAAGGTAAAGAAACTTGACATAACATTCCGGAAACTATAAAAAGGGCGTTACAATATATCATGCAACCAAACTTGCCTTATTGTCAGACAGAGACTGAAGAATCCCTGGCACGAGAGTCCGTATGTGCTGTCGAATATTCGGTCCCATTGCTACGGCTAGTTGCTGACATATTGAAAGTCCAGTTTGAACAAGAATTTTGTTTGAATCAGTGAGCCTTTGGGCCAACGCGCTAGGAAGCTCCCCAAGGTTCGGTGCAATGAATTTGGCTTCTTTTATTACTGTTTCTACTTTCTGTAAAGCTTCGTTTCGCACCTATAGAAAAAAAAAGAAACTTACGCTAGAAAAAAGAAAACCGAAGAAAGAGATAAACCAAAAGAAAAACATATCTTTCAACTTCAACAACCGCGATCGATACAACAAAAAGATGGTAATAACTTCAGTTTCAAAATTTAAAATTAAATTACATACATTTGAATTTTTTATCTTACAAAAAAGAAGAACAGATATAACCTATTTATAAATTTTTCATTTTTCCCCTAAAAAAAAAAAAAAAAAACAAAAAAAAAAACGTGACCCACCCATTAAACAGTTAGAGCTTAACTAGACACTCAGGTTTCTTTCGAAATATAACTGAGATAACTATAACAAGCAGACAATAAAAGCAAAACAACAGTGCAGGCAATAATATAATGCATGACAAAACATCCTACGGCAATGGTTCTTAATCAGTTGCATGCACATTTTGAGAGGACAGGACGTAGCAGGATAGTAGGTAGTATACAAAGAATGTATCCGTAGTGGCCAACTAACCAGCAAACATTTAAGAATAAAAAGCATAAACTCCTTCGTCTACCACTAGAATTTCCACGACGAGGAATATCTTTCCCCTTTATCTCTTTCTTTAATTTTGTCTGATTTATTCCGACTACATTGCGAAAGACTGAAAAAAGGGGCCTTGAAAGGATTTGAATTCGATATCTCAGTTAAATTGATTGAATACAATTTTAAATCTCTTAATCCATGAATTAGGATTCCGTATCAAAATCTGAGCACAAAATAAACGTGGCATCGTAAAATTAGCTTACAGGCTAAATTGGCTACTTAGGTCTACTTTTGCAGTACTAGCAGGGCTTCTAATACGTTTTCTTCTTAATTTAAATTCTCAAAGCTGTTTTCTATAAGGTGTTGGCTTGTTAGATGTTTCAAACAGGCTAAATTGGCTACTTAGGTCTACTTTTGCAGTACTAGAAGGGTTTCTAATAAGTTTCTTCTTAATTTAAATTCTCAAAGGTGTTTTCTATAAGGTGTGGCTTGTGAGATGTTGCAATCAGGCCAAATTGGTTATTTATTAGTTAACATGCTAGGTTTTGGTAGAGGACAATAGAGCTATTTTTTGTGTTTTCTTTATTTTAGGGTATAAATTAAAAGGAAAGTTGCACTTTATTACAAATATTAATTAGTTGAAATAGTTAGTTAATGATTAGTTTGCATGCTAGGTTTTAGCAGAGGACAACAGAGCTTGTATATGTTATTTTTATCCTTTACTTTATAGTCGAAATTAAAGTAAAGTTGCAATTTACTACAACTATTTATTAGTTGCATTAGTTAGTTAATTATTAGATAATCATGCTAGGTTTTGGTAGAGGAGAACAGATAGGGGAATGCCCTACAGATAGGTAGAGTAGCTCCATAGGAGGCTTAGACCAAGTAGGACCTTGTCCCAGGGGAGTCTATAATAGAAACTGGGAAACCCTCTCCTGGGGGTCATAAATACAGGTGGAGGAGTAAGAAGGCCCCTCAAATGTACACTCAACCGGGCCCACTGCCGTGTTCATACGTCAGATGAGTTACAAACTTTCTCCCATTAATGGGTTAAATTGCACGGTGATGCAGAACACCATCGTGGGAGGATCCTCTATAGGAGGACAACTGCGGCAGGGCGTAAGAGCCAGATTTATGGACAACGGCCTCTGTAAAGGGCTGCCTTTCGGGGTACCTGCAAGACTGGAAAACTTGCGGTCAATTTTTCCCACATGAGGAGTGGCACCCCTTGAGGAGTGGCACCCCTTGAGGAAATTATAGCCTAGTAAACAACACAGCACTCGTGCGGTCTGATTTATTGGATATTTTTCTGGGCTTGGTTTGTTTTGATGGGCGTTTTCGGGCTGAAAAACCTCTTCCTAGCTGATTTATCTACTATGGGTTGCCTCCCCGTAGTAGAATAATATTCGTAGGCATGAATGTATAATGAGTCAGAGGTAATAGGCTTGGGACTGTCTGTGCAGGATTTCGACTCTTGTTGAGAGAAGAGCATCGCCAAGTGCTGAAAACCATGTTGTGACCAAGATGGGACCTGGATTGCACAAAGCCTCCAACTTACTGGAGGTCCCAGGGACTTCTTGCTGTCCGGTTCTAAGCCGGCTTAAGCGCTTCGGTGTAGACTTGAGAAGATATGTTGGTCATCGTCCTACACTGGTATCCGGGATTACTGCTTTTCCTGAGGCCAAAATAATTTCAAAGATTTAAAGAACATGAAAATTGGAACTTGGAATGTTACGACGTTAAAAAATGACTATCGCATCGACATTTTGACTGACGAATTCAGACGGTTGGAACTGGATTTATTAGGAGTTTCAAAAAACCCATATCCCAGGGGTAGGAAGCATGAAATTGGGTGACATAGAATTTGTTTACTTAGGCAGGAAGGATGGGGTACATAGACAGGGAGTAGGGCCCATGATGAATAAGGAAGCTGCTAAGTCTTGTTTAGGCTGGGAAGGTATTAATAATATAATACTAATTGCTCATTTTATGACTAAAAAGTTCAGGGTATCAGTTATAGTAGTATATGTACCCGTTGAACCAAATGATGGAGTGACTCAGATGAATTTTACTTACAGTTACAGGAGCAAATAGACAGGGTACCAGGTAGAAATATGGTGTTTTTGCTAGGAGATTTTAATGCCCAGGTTTGTAGAAATAGGGATAGATGGCATCCTAGACTAGGTAAATTTGGTGTAGGAAAAGAAAACAGTAATGGCTATAGGCTTTTGCAATTTTGTAGGTATAACAACCTAGTTATAACCAATACGGTATTTGGCCACAAAATGGGCCTTAAGTTGACATGGTATTCACGTGATGGTAAGACAGGAAACCTTATTGATTATGTTATTGTAAACAGAAGACTAGCAGGATTAATACAAGATACTAGGGTGTATAGGAGTGTTGTTATTGATGTTAAAGTAACCATCTAGTAGTGTCTAAGGTTAATTTAAAGCTGAAATTTTGGAAGGGTAACTCCCTCCCGGAAAGTTATGATGTTGGTAGACTCCAGGATGAAAATTCGAGAAAAAAATTCTAGGAACAGTTGAATACTAAACTTGAGAGTTTAAAATTTGACAATGTGGAAGATGGATGGAATAATTTCAGAAAAACAATTTGTGAAGTTGCTGATGGTGTCCTAGGGAAGAGTGCTAAGACTGCAACTAGGAATATTAGTGAAAAAGCTTTCGGTTTAATAGAGTAGAAGGGGTTTTTATAAGAATTATCTGAGTGATACGTCGTATGAAAACAAAAGGAATGGAAAGAAAGTGGAGAAAACATTAAAATATGAACTAAGGAAATGTGAAGTGGAGGCCATGGATAAAATTGCTGAGGATCTGGAAGATGCGGCTAGACGGCATAATAGTAAAATATTATACTGGCATATTAATAAATTGAAAGGGAGTAGCCAATCCGGACTAGTCCCAGTTAAAGATAGAAATGGGGCCACAATTAGTGATAAGGAAAAAGTTAAAGAAAGATGGGTGGAACATTTATGTGCTAAACCGAGATGCAGTTGCAGGAAAAGATATAGATGAAAATGAAAAAGTTTGTGATACCTTGGATGTGAACGAAGATTTGTTTAGTGAGGCAGAATAAGCGACAGTACTAAAAGGATAAAAAAAATCATAAGGCCCAAGGTGCTGATAGTATGATTAATGAGTTTCTTATATATGGTGGCTCTGAGGTTAGGAATAAGCTACTGAAGATTATGAACATGATTTTTGAAAAAGGGGAAGTACCCAATGATTTTAGGAAAACCTTAATTAAACCACTGTATAAGAAAGGTGACAAGATTGAGTGTCGTAACTAACGAGGCATTAGTCTGGTCTCTGTAGGTATCAAATTACTGAGTAATATGATACTTTTTAGACTGAGAGATGCTGTAGACAAAGTTTTAAGGGAAGAACAATGCGGTTTTAGAAAAGGTAGAGGATGTGTCGACCAAGTTTTCATTCTTAGGTTAATAATTGAGAAGTCTCTTCGTTGTCAAACAGCTTTGGTCCTCAGTTTTATCGATTATGAGCAAGCTTTCGATTCTGTTGATAGAAGAGCGTTAACAAATGTCTTATCGTTATATGGTATACCAGAAAAATACATTAAAGTGATTTGTGCTATGTACGAGAATAATACTGCTTCGGTTAAGGTAGAAAATGAGGTTAGCAACTGGTTTTGTAATAAATCAGGAGTTAAGCAGGGTTGTGTTCTATCCCCCTTTATATGGATCATTTTGATGGACTTCGTCTTAAGAAGCACAGGAAAGGCAATTGGAGACCATGGAATCAAACGGGGAGGAAAAACGCTCTTGGACTTTGATTATGCTAATGATTTAAGCATATTAGATGAAAGTTTGAGCAAAATGAATGAATTTTTAGAGGTTTTGCGAGTTCATGGTGTTAAAATCGGCTTGAAAATTAATGTTAAGAAGACCAAGTCACTAAGGCTTGGAATAAGTGAAGATGAACAGGTGACATTAGGTAACGAAAAGATTGATCAGGTTGGGAGCTTCAGTTACCTTGGTAGTATTATTAGTAAAGAAGGCAGGAGCAGTGAAGATGTTAAAAGTAGAATAGCTAAGGCTCAGGGTGTTTTTTCACAGTTAAAAAAAGTTTGGAAGAATAGAAAGATAAGTCTGCAAACCAAGATTAGAATATTGGAAGCAACAGTTACGACATTGGTCAAATATGGCTCTAAAGCATGGGCACTCCGAAAAGCAGATGAAAATTTACTAGATGTTTTCCAGAGAAATTGCCTAGGGATTGTTCTGGGTACCCGGCTGACTGACCGTATTATAAACAGTAGGTTGTACAAAAAATGTGGCTCAATCCCGCTTTCTAGGGCTATAATAAAAGAAAGGTTGAGATGGCTAGGCCACGTTCTACGGATGAAGGATGATAGATTACCGAAGATTGTCCTTTTTGGCCAACCGTCTGCTACACGGAAAGCAGATCGTCCTTGTCTTGGTTGGGAGGATGTCATAAATAAAGAGTTAAAGGAAATGAGAACTTCCTGGGAGGGTGTAAAGAGGGAGGCTTTAAATAGATTAGGTTGGAGGAGGAGCGTGCGTAGCTGTGTTGGCCTCAGGCGGCTTGGTGCTGCAATGAGTTAGTAGTAGTAGGAGTAGTAGTAGTAGTAGTAGTAGTAGTAGTAGTAGTAGTAAATGTAAAGGATGGAAATATTTATTTATTAGAATAATGACAAGGGAAATGAACGGTGTAAACGTTTTTATCAATCCATCGTCTCTCTTTTATAATAAAGGAACTCCTAATATAGACGAATTGAGTTTGAATTCTCTTGATGTAGAAATTGCTCCAGCAATGAAAAGTCATCTTCCTGCAAAATTTGGTGACCGCACGTAAGACAACTTGTAATTGTTCCATGTAGACCCAAAAGAGCCTTGATAGTGATTGAATAAAAAAAAGTTTTTCAACTGAAAGTAAGGAGTAGCAATAAAACTTATAACGGATAGAAATTATCCCGTATATGAGAGAACTGCCCTTCCTCAATCTCTCATTCTTCATGCTAAAATTGTTCAATATTTTAAAACAGCTTCTTATTCTAATTAAACGTTCTTAAAGTCGTTCCTAAAGAATTCGGAAAAAAAAGTCAAACCTTAGCGGAAGGAACGAGATATTGAGGACGAGGCAGCCCCTCATATACGGAATATTTTCTGTCCGTTTTAAGATTTAATGTTGCAGTTTATTTAATTTCTAATAGTTTTTCGAAATATACCAGTAACTCCCACATCCATGGAAAATCTATCCCCTTGCCAAAAAAAGTTCCTCCCGCGTAAAACATCCCCCGGGAAATTCTCCTTAGCCTACCTTCATCCGAAAAAAAATTTAATTTTTCATTTGATTTCTGAACGTTTTTCAAATCATGTCGAAAATCCTCCCAAACTTAGTGGAAAATTTTCCCGAACCCCCCCCCCCCCCGATGGAAAATTTCTCCCGCAAAAATTTCCGCCATGGAGAAAATGCTCCCGTGGAAAATTACCCTTTGAAGAATTTTTACCGCACCAAATCCCCCCCCCAAGAAAACTTCAGCCCACCTAAGAAAACACAGGAATTCTGACAAAAATTCCCACTCGTAAAATTTCCTCTGGAAAGTTCAACCCCGGGAACTTCCCTCTCCATAGAAAATCCCCTCTGCAAATAAAATCTCAATATAATTTCTAATAATGAATGCTGTATGTAAACAATGGGAAAATTTTATAACTCACAGTCCTTTCCCTAGACGCCGTGGGGGATCATGTCACCCTTTGAGGCTTAGCTATAGGGTCTTTCAGCTATACTGAACAAAATGGCTCTCTAAAAATTTTGATCAGATGATTGAGGAAAAAGGAGCATGGGAGGGGGCTATTTGCCCTTCAATCTTTTTGGTCAATTAAAAACGCATTAGGGCTTTTAATTTTCGTTTGAATCAGCTCTGTTCCGATCTCGTGAGACCATTACTTCGATACGATCATCCCCGAAAAGAAATTAAATAAATGCATCCGTGATCTTTCTTCAGGCAAAAAAATACAAAATTCTCTATTTTTGCAGATAGGAGCTTGAAACCTGTACAGTATCGTCTCTTATATGCTGAATTTGATGGTGGAGTTTGCATTGACATTCCTTGAATTTTTGGGGTTGTGTCCCCCCTATTTCTAAAATCAGGCAAATTTTATCAAGCTCGTTGCTTTTGATGGGTAAAATTAAAATTAATCAATTTAATAATATATTAAAATCATAAATATTGAAATCATTAAATATAATATATTAAAATCATTAATTAATAATATATTAAAATCAATTTAATATATTTTGGAGTCAGCATAAAAAGCCTATTCTTCATAAGCATCTATCGTTATCATAATTTTGATTTTTAGAATTGTGTTTGCTATTGGGCTGAGTATCTATTTACTTACAGTTCGCTGCCATACTTGATAAATAATCGTCTAAACAGGTCTTCAAGAAGTGTTTGTTGATCATAATTCGAACCGTAACAATTTAATTTGTGGAGTTTTGACACTTGGCTCAATTTGTCTGAAGCTATTCTTTTATATACAGTTCGAGCAATTACGGGCTCTCTATGCACATCCCACCCAAATTCTAAGCGGCAGCAAAACGAAACAAGTAGCTCGGATCAGCGAGAAAAATACTTGAACATTTGACGTAACATTTTACTTGTAAATAGCGACAAAGACCACACTGCCTTTCCATATCAAACAAGAACAACTTAGAAACAATAGGGATTTTTTTTTGTCATGGATACGACAGACTGTGACAACAAAAACCTTTCACATTTAAATGACACAACTATATATAAAACAATAACTCATGATCCTACTGATGAGTTTGCTAATAATATTATAAGTGAATAAAAGCGGATAAAACAGAATGGTAAAATCACCCCACAATTATATAATAAATTTTTCCCCTGTGGTAGTTTCTGTTCAAAATTCTACGGTTTACCAATAACACATAAACAAGGTATTCCCTTTAAACCTATCGTAGCATGTACTAAAGCCCTCGCTTCCAATATTGAAAAATGACTTCGCACAGCTTTCAAACTTTTATTGTATTCCCAAAAATTTCTATACTAGGAATTCAGCAGATTTAGTTAAACAAGAGCTAAGAGCTCATATGGCCCTTGTGGCGAGGTCTGAAGAGCCAAGAGCTCATATGGTATGAGCTCTAACAAATTCTAAGAATCAATACATTGTTTTAAAAGGAAAATCAGAGGCTTAATGCCGGTCGGGATTTAAAATAAGAGCTCTGAGTCACGAGGTCCTTCTAAATATCAAAATTCATTAAGATCCGATCACCCACTCGCAAGTTAAAAATACCTCAATTTTTTCTAATTTTTCCTCTACTTTCAGCCCCCAGATGTCCGAATCAGGGAAAACGACTTTATCAAGTCAATTTGTGCAGCTCCCTGACACGCCTACCAATTTTCATCGTCCTAGCACGTCCAGAAGCACCAAACTCCCCAAAGCACTGAACACTACCATGTAACTCCCCCAAAGAGAGCGGATCCAGTCCGGTTACGTCAGTCACGTATCTACGACATTTATAAGCATTTTCCGAGATTTCTGGTTTCCCCTTCCAGCTCCCCCCCCAATGTCAACAGATCTGGTAGGGATTTTGAAAATTTCATTAAGATCCGGTCACCCGTTCTTAAGTTAAAAATACCTCAATTTTTCTAACTTTTCCAAATTAACAACCCCCAGCTCCCCCAAAGAGAACGGATCCGTACAAATTATGTCAATCTCGTATCTATAACTTGTGTTTATTCTTCCCATCAAAATTCATCCCGATATCTCCACTCTAAGCGTTTTCAAAGATTTCTGTTTTCCCCCCTCCAACCCTCTATATCCCCGGATCCGATTCAAATTGAAAATGGCGCATCTGAGACATAAGATTCTTCTATATATAGAGTTTCATTGAGATCCGATCACCCATTCGTAAGATAGCTCGATTTTCACGTTTTCAATGTCACCGGATCTGGTCGGGATCTAAAATGAGAGTTTTAAAGCACCAGATCCTTCTAGATATCAAATTTTATTAAGATCGGATCACCCGTTCGTTAGTTACAAATACCTCATTTTTTCTAATTTTTCCGATAACTCCCCCCAACTCCACCAAAGAGAACGGATCCGGTCCGGTTATTTCGATCACCTATCTTGACCTTGTGCTTATTCTTTCCACCACGTTTCATCATGATCTCTCCGCTTTAAGTGTTTTCGAAGATTTCCCCCCCCCCCTAGTGACACTGGACCCGGTCGGGATAAAAAATAAGAAATCTGAGTTTCGAGGCCATCTAAATATGAAATTTCATTAAGATACGGTCACTCTTTCGCAAGTTAAAAATACCTCATTTTTTCTAATTTTGAGAATTAACCCCCCCGCCCAAATCCCCCAAAGAGAGCGGATCCGTTCCGGTTATGTCATTCCCGTATCTAAAACTTGTGCTTATTTTTCCCACCACGTTTCGTCCCGATCCCTCCACTCTAAGCATTTTCCAAGAGTTTAGGTTCCACCCCCCCCCCCAACATCCCCTTCACCGGATAAGGTTGAAATTTAACATAAGAGCTCTGAGACATGATATCCTTCCAAACATCAAATTTCATTAAGATCCAATCACTCCTTCGTAAGTTAAAAATACCTCATTTTTCTAATTTTTCATAATTAACCCTCCCCCCCCCCCACTCCCCCAAAGAGAGCGGATGTTTCAGCGACAGGAATTGATTGCTAAGTTTTAATGACTAGTTGAAATTTGTAATACATTTTCTATGTGTTTTCAGTTTCGTGATTCCTTTTATCAGCAAATAAATGCATAACCATGGGAGCTCCTTTATCCGGACTACTGGCAAATGCTCATGTCGAGAACCTTGAAAATTGGGCATTAAATTCGTATTTTTAAAGACATGTTTATTGGGGTCGCTACATGGATGACGTAATTTCACTTTGGAATTAGGGGGAAAGTGAACTTCGGGGTTTCTTAGCGCATCTTAATGCTTATGATACAGATTTGCAGTTTACCCTAGGAGTTGAAATAGAAAGTAAATTACCGTTTTTAGATGTGTTGATTATTTGTAATACTGATAAACTGGATTTTACAATCTATAGAAAACCAACGCAAAACAATAGATATCTTCATTTTAATTCAAATCACCCCCACTAATTAAAAGAGCAGTTGTAACTTTTGTCATTGGTCGTGCCCTGAACATTTGCTCCGATTTGTATATAAATGCAGAAATAAATTTTATCTAAGATATTCTTTTTGGTAATGTTACCCCATTCCTTTTGTCAATAATACATTTAACCGTAGATTAAAAAGATATTCCCGTAAAATCGAAGATTATATCACAATGTGAAGCTCCTGATAAGCCCTCAAATATTGTCTCAATAATTTCAACAAAATTAAAAAATGTTTGCACAAAAAAGAATCTGTATGTAGTTTTTACTAATAATTTTAAAATCAAAATTTCTTAAACTCCGGTAAAGATAAAACCTCAGTTACCCGCCATAGAGGGGTTTATCGAATTCCATAAGATTGTGGCAACTACTATGTTGGCAGGACCCATCAGAATCTAGTAAAACGGCTACACCAGCATAAAGAAGACATAGACAAAGCATTAACTTCGAATAGTTCTAATAACTACCTTGATTCTGCTCTAGCCTGGCATATATTTAATAATTCCTCCCACACAATACTTTTTGAAAAATCTTCTCTCATTAGTAATGATTTAGGGATAAAATAGGTGGTTAGGAAATCAATCAGAATTAGTCTCAAAATAAATAAAAATATTTCTTTAAATAGGGACTTGGGATAATATTCACTAAATTCTTTATACTCAAATTTAATTAATAATGATCTGACAAAATATTTTACTAAATCAATTTATCATAGTATTGAACTAGTTGCAAAAAGGTCATTGAGGCAAGCTGTCAAAAAAGCAAGATTAGCTTTAAAATCTTGTATTTAAATATTTTTGTTCTGTTTGGTTTGAATGTATTTATCGTCTCACATATATATTTATCAGTCCTGGTTAAACTTCGTTGAAGTAAGGATGCTAGCGCTTGTTTTAAAAAGATTTTAAAAACATTTATAGTTTTAATTTTCACATTTTGTTGTAAGTTCTATATATATATATATATATATATATATATATATATATATATTTGTTGTTCCGAAAACAGCCCTTGGACATAGGGCCGAAATATCAATGGAATTGAATTCCACTGTCTTAGAAAAAATTTCCCTATTGTTTCTAAGTTGTTTTGTTTAACATTTTAGTTAGTTTTCATTAGAAAAAAGCAGGATTTTTGATTATAGGAACTGTCACAGATGACTTTTAACCAAAGTAGATTTTAACTAACGAACAATATTGATATTTCTTAGCCAACCATTTAAAAGTTTCTGTCGTCTTTGGTCTACAGTGATAGTTCCGGTTAGTGTCACTACTGTATACTCAATAATTACTAGTGATTTTTGCTTTTGCTTGTCCGTTTTCATTTTATTTATTTTTTCTCTATTTAAACTCCCTCTAGTTAATTTTTGTAATGGAAAGAAAGAGGGTAAAATTAAATCATTACTATCATCATTGCAAGGTTTAGGCCAGGTAAATTGAGAGGGTTACCGATAATAAGACTATTGCTTTGGAATCCAAAGACAGCCTGACATGCAGATGATATAAATCTAGCCAGAATAATACATTCTTGATTCAAAGCGAAATCCGCATCCTTCTTTCTCCATCTTGAGCTTATTTATTATATTTCATCAAAAGTATACCCAAGAGGCAAGCCCAGAGAAATGGCCTCCATAGGAGAGACAAAAAAGAAAATCGCCTTCACGTGAGAAGGAGAATTTGATAGCCACTGTGTTAGGGTAAGTATCTCTCTCTGGAGAGTCACATCTGAGCTCTTAGATTTATAAATATGTTGGTCGACCTAGAGTAAGTTTAGGCAAAAGCAGACACATCAAATAGAATTATTCTTCAGTTTCTCAAATGGACTATAGACACCATGTTACATTTTGAATTACTTAATAGAAATATATAATATATGAATCAAGTTCAACATCGACTAAAAACCGAGGGTATCAGAATAACTAATTTTTCTGAAGAGTTCAACACCCTAAAACTGTTCTTTTTAATCAGAGAAGAACATTTTTGTCTAGCTAGGACACGCTCATCAGTTTTCATTGAGATCCGATCACCCGTTCGTAAGTTAAAAATACCTCACTTTTTTCTAATTTTTCCGAAATAACCCCCCCCCCAACTACCCCAAAGAGAGCGGATCCGTTCCGTTTATGTCAATCATGTATCTAGGACTTGTGTTTGTTTTTCCCACCAAGTTTCATCCCGATCCCTCCACTCTAAGTGTTTTCCAAGTTTTGGGTTCCCCTCCCAAATCCCCCCCCCCCCAATGTCACCAGATCCGGTCAGGATTTAAAATAAGAGCTCTAAGACACGATATCCTTCTAAACATCAAATTTCATTGAGATCCGATCACCCGTTCGTAAGTTAAAAATACTCATTTTTTCTAATTTTTCAGAATCCCCCCCCCTCTAACTACCCCAAAGAGAGCGGATCCGTTCCAATTATGTCAATCATGTATCTGGGACTTGTGCTTATTTTTCCCATCAAGTTTCATCCCGATCCCTCCACTCTAAGTGTTTTCCAAGATTTTAGGTTTCCCCTTCCAACTCCCCCCCCAATGCCATCTGATCCGGTCGGGATTTAAAATAAGAGCTCTGAGACACAATATCATTCCAAACATCAAATTTCATTAAGATCCCATCACCCGCTCATAAGTTAAAAATACTTCATTTTTTCTGTTTTTTTCCGAATTAACCAGCCCCCCACTCTCCCCCCCCCAGATGGTCAAATCGGGAAAACGACTATTTCTAATTTAATATGGTCCGGTCCCTGATACGCTTGCCAAATTTCATCGTCCTAGCTTACCTGGAAGTTCCTAAAGTAGCAAAATCGGGACCGACAGCCAGACCGACAGAGTTTGCGATTGCTATATGTCACTTGGTTAATACCAAGTGCCATAAAAATTGAAAAAACGAAATAATTCTATTTGAATCAAATTTCTAAGAAGATCCTTAAAAAATCGAGCAAATGACATGGACATGGTATTTTGAACTAGCCGATTGCATTCCTAGTGATATAACAAATCAAAAGAGCATCCAAATAGGATGTTTTACATACACATCCTTCCACCTCAGCTGGGTGGGATTGGATTATAGAAATTAAACTTGAGTTCTTCACCTTTTTCATTGCTACAAAACTCACCTTGGGATCCAGGCTGTGCATGAATGACTTTAAGAGGGGTAGAGGACTTTTAAGCCCACTTACTTTTTGAATAAATTTTGTGTCACAAGAACTAGTCTAATTGAAAATACATGTTTTAGAGTGTATCTTAAAAATAAACCTTTTAAGGAACAGCCGACTAAAAATCCAATCCTTGTTTATTCTTCGACTCATTAGAATGAATTATTCAAAAGAATCATTCGGCAAACACATGGTATATTTGAAAACTTCGTCATATTAAATGTCTGCACCAAAGCTTCGAACACCCAATAATTACACCCATTGATAATATTTGTAAAATAAAGCTTCCTGCAAATATTTAACTTGCAATGTGTAACTACTTAAAATAATCTTTACAGATATCTAAAAGAAAAGAAGGCCAAGAATAATGACGCAAAGGTTGATATCTCCGTGAATAAAACACGGAGATACTTCGTGTCAAAAAAAGAGAGAGAGAAGAGAGAGATGAGAGAGAGAGAGAAAAAAAAAATTGAATCCGAAATTTTCGTTCTTCCCATCCTCGTTGTCATTTCTAACAAGATAATTAGTATGAAATAATTAATAATTCTGTAGAGGCTAAAGTAAGAACAGTCAGATTTAGAAAATTGGAAAATTTTGTTAATAAATGGAAATTTTGTTAATAAATCATAACTATGTCAAAATTCTGCCAAAATTTTTTTTGGAGACAAGGGGAGGGGCGCTAATTAAGATTTTGTCTCGAGCGCTCGAGGCCAGGCACAGTCACAGCATTACATGATCTTGAAGAGAAGCTAGGGCGGATATTTTAACCCCAATAATCCCCGATTGAAAAACTCTTTTACAAGAAAAAAAAATATTCAGGCACATTATTCATCAAATTCAGTTTTTCCCGGCAAATAAGAAAAGTGAGCAATAATAATATTAAAAACTAAATATGAAAAAAATAAATAAGAAAAAAAATACCTTCCAGTTTTTGTCGCAAAGTTCAGTAATAATCTGTCCAGTAAAATGTGAACTAACATCTGTCCTTGGAACGAGGTCTTCAATGTTGACAGATTCCGCAGGTTCTGACTCTACTTTGCTGTTTTCAGGACCTCTTTGCTGCCCCTGTGCAAGTTTTAAACCTCTAACAGGTGCTGGAGGCCTAGAGCTTGCATGCTACACATATAAAGCAACATAAATAATAGACAGGGTGAAAAGGTGGAAAAAGAGAAAGACAAGGATCGACACATGCATCTTTTGTACAAGATAGAGGATGGGCATATTTTCATAAGAGAAAACAGAAAAGAAAAAAGCAAATAAAAACACTAGTCAGTTACTGAAAAAGCCCTTCATGTTAATACACACAATATTCTCTGTTTAATTCAAATCTAAGCTACATGTTTAGGCATTTCATTTTCAAATTTTGCTTTCTTACTTTTTTTCGCGCCCTTTTTTTCTGAGAAGCAGTGTAGAACCCTATTTTCCTGAAGTGATAGAATGAAGTCATATCCCTTTTCATCTCCATTTAAGAAACTGAGTTCAAAACACTGTACTGAATGTAATGTCAGAACACTTTAGTCACTAAAATAGATTCTCTTTAAAATTATAAAACGATCGGACCGGAATAAGACTATATATATATATATATATATATATAAAAAAAGTTACTCCAAAAAATGCGCAGAGTAAAAGCATATAAAAGTTTGCTTGAAAACCAATAATAAAACTTCAGAACCTAGAAACTCAAATTATATATTATAGGAATCATTATTATCATTGTTGCTACCCTTTTCCCACAAAAATTGTATGTGATGACTAAAGAATAAGAGAAAAATGAAAGAAAAAAGAACACAAAGAGTAATATAAATAGACAAAAAAGATCTAAGAATCAGGAACTGAAAAAACAAAATTGAAGTGGATTTTCAGTCACCACTATTAAACTTTTCTGGGGAGAAGGGAGAAAACTTTACCTAAACCTTCATCAACAGCAGACCAGAGGTCTCCTGTTTATTAACCTATTCTGCAATGGAACTATATCCCTTCTGATGTCCCCTTATCTCTCTCTGCGAAGGCAGTTGTTAGGCGGGTCTTTTCGTAGTTTCAGTTCAATAAATTTTCCCTCTCCTTTGTTTATTTCCCCTTTTTTTCTTAAATTCTATGCCAAATTATATATCTTCCTCTCCTCTTCTTTAAAAATTATGTTCAGGAACCTTCCTAATTGTTAAAGTTCTTACTTCTTTCTTTTTTTTGTATTCTAGTGAATATTCTCCTTTATTTTTACTTTGTGTACATTATGTGATTTAGCGCATCGTTTACAGTTCTTTCAGTTTTTTTTTGTATTGTGTGACCCACAACAATCTAAGCTTTTTGGACCAAATACCCGTTTCACGTTTAAAGCTTCACGCTTAAAAAAAAAAAAAAAAACCGCGAAAGGCGGGTCTTTTCGTAGTTTCAGTCCAATAAATTTTCCCTCTCCTTTGTTTATTTCCCCTTTTTTTTCTTAAATTCTATGCCAAATTATATATCTCCCTCTCCTCTTCTTTAAAAATTATGTTCAGGAACCTTCCTAATTGTTAAAGTTCTTACTTCTTTCTTTTTTTTGTATTCTAGTGAATATTCTCCTTTATTTTTACTTTGTGTACATTATGTGATTTAGCGCATCGTTTACAGTTCTTTCAGTTTTTTTTTGTATTGTGTGACCCACAACAATCTAAGCTTTTTGGGCCAAATACCCGTTTCACGTTTAAAGCTTCACGCTTTTGTAAGAATAAAATAATTGATTGACTGAGATGGTTACTTACGACCTGTGTGTATACAATACCAGCTGGCATTGTTCAGGTCGACCCTTTTTTAATGCTGAACATTCTTGTTACCCTTTGAAGGGTAAACTTCACATTCAAAAGGTTTAATTATCGGGTAGTACTTTGGACTATGATTCTAAAATACGTTTTCTAAATATCTCTTTGATTAAAGTCGTACTTAAATATTTTGACGTCTATAGCTTTACTAAGCATTGTTTCATTTTTAATCCACTTTAGCATTCAAATGTTTATGACATCAGATTCGTGTAGAATTGAGAAGGTTTTTTAGCCCTGCATTGGTTCTCGGACCATTGCTTTGTTTGAGGTCAAAATAATTTCAGTGATTTAAAGAATGTGAAAATTGCTACTTGGAATGTTACAACGTTAAAAAATAAATATCGTATTGACATTTTGACAAACGAATATATACACTTCAAACTGGATTTATTAGGAGTTTCAGAAATTCATATCCCAGGGGTAGGAAACATGAAGTCGGGTGACACAGAATTTATTTACTCTTAAAGGAAGGACAGGGTACATCGAGAGGGAGTAGGACTCATGATAATTAAGAAAGCTGCTAGGCTTATTTAGGTTGAAAAAGTATTAATAATAGAATGCTAGTCGCTCATTTATGACTAAAAAATCCAGGGTATCAGTCATAGTAGTATATGCCCTTATAGAACCAACTGACGAAGATAGTAGTGACTCAGATGAATTTTACTTACAGCCACAGGAACAAATAGACAAGGTTCCAGGTAGAAATATAGTGTTTTTATTAGAAGATTTTACCACCCAGATCGGTAGAAATAGGGATAGATGGTATCCTAGCCTGGGTGAATTTGGTGTAGAAGAAAACAGTAATGGCTACAGACAATCTAGCTTTGGGGACCAAAACTACATTTTTGTGTCCCTTTCTCATAAATAATTTCGTTGAACTGGACAGCCATAATCAGCTTCTTAGTCAAATAATTCTCTGTGATACTTGCATTTTCCATTGTTATTGATGTTGTGTTTAATAAATGCTGAAAAAATCACTCAGTTTCCTCATATAAGTTGACTTTTTCCATCTTGATAAATTACTTGACAAAGCAACTAAAATGGTTATAAAACAGCAAAGAAACGCAATTAAATTGCGGCGATATGCAAATTTCACTCTTGCGCATACCTAGGATTAGTTCTCCCAAATCACTTAAAATGTGCCATATAATAGTTCAGTTGTGCCCATGGGGGGGGGGGGCACTCTTAGTACTTAACTGGGCTAAGCGGCCTAATTGGGCACTCTTTATACAATTCTAAAAAGCGGCCATTTTGTCCAGCGTTTTGTGGTTGTTCAGGGCCTCGATTACTTAGGGAATTCTTCCGTTCTAAACTTCCGGTAAGCTGAGAGATAGCCTAAGCATCACTTCATAGCTTAGCCTTAAGGAAGTTAAACCAAGAAACTTACCTTATCAAACTCAGCATCCAAAGTTTGGAGCAAAGCAGGTTTTTCTCCTTCAAAGAAAACTCGTAGTGGAGCACCCATGTACATATAAAGGGTACCAGCTAATGAAATGCCAGCAGCTCGAATGGCTGGGTTGGATGCTTGTACCGACTTTTTGCAGAAATCGATTACTAACTTCGGTTGTACGCTAGAAAAAAAAACAACACAAATTATAAATAACTAACAAAAAAAAAAAAAAAAAATCAAAACCCAACAACAATTGCACTCCTGGCTGTGATGTTGCAAAGGATGACAATCCTTAGGTTCCAATCCGAGGGTACGAGACTGATCCAGATTTCGTAATAATTATGGCAATCACAATTGAACTAGCGCTAAAATACCAAGTATTTCAAATATTACAAAGTTTACTTATATAGTGTGTACAATAAATAACACTGTTGGATAAATAGTCAAGAATACAAAAAAAAGTGAAAAGGGCGATATTAAACGTGTTACTGGAGCATTCCCATGGTAATACTTAACGATTGACTACTTAAAAATAGTAACTGTCTATATATATAAAAATAAGTAGTCTGTCTGTCTATCTGTCGAGTGACGTCGTGTTTGTCTGCATATGACGTCTGAATTATTTCATCATAACTTCAAAAACGAATGTATTCAAGCCGATGTAGCTGAATTGGTAAGGCGTTATGTTCCAGGTTCTAGGTTCAAGAAGTTCCAGGTTCGGACCTTGGCTTAAAAAAAGGTAAAAACTACAAAAAAACTAAAAACTAATAAAAAAAAACTAAAAAAGCTGAAAAACAAAAAAACTAAAAAAAAAACTAAAAAAAAGGTGAAAAACTAAAAAGAAAAAAAAACTAAAAAAAGGAAAAAAGCTGAAAAATAAAGGAGAAAAAGAAAACTAAAAAAAATATAAATAAAAATAAAAAATAAAAACTAAAAAAAGGTAAAAACTACAAAAAAAACTAAAAAGAAAAAAGAAAAAAAAACTAAAAAAGCTAAAAAAAGGTAAAAACCAAAAAAAAAAAAAAAAACTGAAAAGAAAAAAAGGAAAAAAACTAAAAATTTATTTCATCATAAACCAATTCAAAAACGAATGTATATATAGACCGGGACACCGGGACACAAATGACGACCGGGACACCGGGACAAAGGGAATATAAATTGACGACCGGGACACTCAAAGAGAAATTACAGACTGGCCGACCGGGACACAGGGAATATAAATGACGACTGGGACACAGGGACACAACTACAACAGGGACGCCGGGGGGCACAGGGGGATATATAAATGACGACGGGGACACAGGGAATGTTCGATGCATGTTCAAGAGTCGGTAAACCTGACAATCTATTTATATGCACAGACAATGGGACAGCGAAGAATGTTGTATATTCGCAAGTTTTACGTAGTTAAAAACATATATATATATATATATATATATATATATATATATATACTAGCTGTTGGGGTGGCGCTTCGCGCCACCCCAACACCTAGTTGGTGGGGCGCTTCGCGCCCCCCAAGCCCCCCCGCGCGCGTAAGTTGTTACGCGCCATATTAGTTACGCGCCATTGTAGTTGTGTCCCTGTGTCCCACCTGTGAATAGAGATAGATATAAATATATGTTTTTAACTACGTAAAACATGCTAATATACAACATTCTTCGCTGTCCCATTGTCTGTGCATATAAATAGATTGTCAGGTTTACTGACTCTTGAACATGCAACGTATTATTGTCCATGGGAAAAACAATCCGTATTCAGATCTATACCTCATTATTCTAATGATGTGTCCCTGTGTCCCGGTCGTCATTTACATTCCCTGTGTCCCGGTCGTCATTTGTGTCCCGGTGTCCCAGTTTGTAATTTCTCTTTGAGTGTCCCGGTCGTCATTTATATTCCCTGTGTCCCGGTGTCCCGGTCGTCATTTGTGTCCCGGTGTCCCGGTCTGTAATTTCTATTCGAACAATCCCTGTGTCCCGGTCGTCATTTATATATCCCGCCTGTGCCCCCGGCGTCCCCGTTGTAGTTGTGTCCCTGTGTCCCGGTCGTCATTTATATTCCCTGTGTCCCGGTCGTGATAAATATCTTGAATGACGTCACCGTCAAAGCAAAAATGACGACAACTAATTTCATGACGTCAGTCAACACAGAAACATGACGTCACCTGATCCACAGACAGACAGACAGACAACTATTTATATATATATATATATATATATATATATATATATATATATATATATATATATATATATATATATATATATATATATATATACAACTACAACGGGGACGTCGGGATGCACAGGGGGATATATAAATGACGACGGGGACACAGGGAATGTTCGATTAGCAATGTTCGATGTATGTATATATATATATATATGTATACATATATATATATATATATATATATATATATATATATATATATATATATATATATATATATATATATATATATATATATATATATATATGTATATATATATATATGTGTATATATGTATATAAATATATATATAAAAATAAGTTGTCTGTCTGTGTGTCTGTCTGTGGATCAGGTGACATCATGTTTCTGTGTCGGCTGACGTCATGAAGTTAGTTGTCGTCATTTTTGCTATGACGGTGACGTCATTAAAGATATTTAAGACATATATGTTCACGTAGAAATCTATTAATGTTTAAGTTTAAAATGACTGATGAACTTACAATGGCAAAAGCCGATGAAGATGCTCAAAGAGTCTATGCCAAAAAACTTGCTGCTGATAGAGAAAGTCAGAAAAGAAAGCGTGCCGAGGAATCAAAAGAACAGCAAGGAAACAGGCTTGAGGCTAAAGAACGCAAAACCGCACAGTTAGATGAAGATCCACCTGGACAGCGAGAGTCAAAACATATCAAAACTGAAAATGATAGCGATGACGATTGGGTTTGGGATTTTGACTTGGATAAGGTCATCAATGCCTACCAGATTTTAGTTAAAAAAAACAAAGGTTCGGCGATATGTATTTCATACTGAAGCTGAAAAATAAAGAAGAAAAAGAAAACTGAAAAAGGAAAAAATGTAAAAAACTAAAAAATACTAAAAAGAAAAAACACTCAAAGAGAAATTACAGACCGGGACACAGATGACGACCGGGACAGAGGGAATATAAATAACGACCGGGACACTCAAAGAGAAATTACAGACTGGGATACCGGGACACAAATGACGACCGGGACACAGGGAATATAAATGACGACCAGGACACAGGTATTTAAGAATATCGTTCAAAGACAAATTTTTAATTGTAAGAAGACCGTTGAAAGAGAAATTTCTAATTGTAAAATGACTGAAGAACCTACAATGGCAACGGTACGACCATCGAAGTAGATAACCAGTGGGTTGTTCATAGTGTAACAGACATAAAAGACAGACAACTTATCTTTATATATATAGATTTTTACATATATAGATACAGTTTCTTCTTTAGTTTTTTTTCTTTTTTAATTTTTTCTTTTTTTTAGTTTCTTCTTTTTATTGATTTGTTTTCTTCAATTTGTCAATATTCATTCTAACATTGACACTTGGAAAAATCTTTACGTGCCAAGCATGCTAAAGCTCCAACAATTTATATTAAACCTCAAAATTTGGGGTATCTGTTTTAAGGTTTTCGAATTACTTTAATCTATTGTCAAAATATATTGAAATATTTGTGCAATTCCCAGTTTTTTTTTAGTTTTTTTCTTTTTTTTAGTTTTTTAGCTTTTTTTAGTTTTTTTTTTAGTTTTTTATCTTTTTTATTTTTTACATTTTTTCTTTTTAGGTTTTTTCTTTTTTTAATTTTTTAAATTTTTATTTTTTTTAAGTTTTTTCTTTTTAGTTTTTTTTTAGTTTTTTACCATTTTTCTTTTTTCGAATTACTTTAATCTATTGTCAAAATATTTCGAAATATTTATGCAATTTCCAGTTTTTACATTCTAGTTTGTTTTCTTTTATATATATAGAAGATATAATCTGGCGTAACGGACAGACAACTTATTTTTATATATATATCTAAGGTTTTCGAATTACTTTAATCTATTGTCAAAATATATTAAAATATTTGTGCAATTCCCAGTTTTTTTTAGTTTTTTTCTTTTTTTTAGTTTTTTAGCTTTTTTTTAGTTTTTTTTTAGTTTTTTATCTTTTTTATTTTTTACATTTTTTCTTTTTAGGTTTTTTCTTTTTTTAATTTTTTAAATTTTTATTTTTTTTTAAGTTTTTTCTTTTTAGTTATTTTTTAGTTTTTTACCATTTTTCTTTTTTCGAATTACTTTAATCTATTGTCAAAATATTTCGAAATATTTATGCAATTTCCAGTTTTTACATTCAGTTTGTTTTCTTTTATATATATAGAAGATATAATCTGGCGTAACGGACAGACAACTTATTTTTATATATATAGATTTTATATATATATATACATATCTATCTATATTCACAGGTGGGACACAGGGACACAACTACAATGGCGCGTAACGACTTACGCGCGCGGGGGGGGGCTTGGGGGGCGCGAAGCACCACCACCAACTAGGTGTTAGAGCTAGTATTTAATATAATATTCATAACGAATACTTAATGACCATGTTTATGCCTACATTCTAAAAAAAGGAGATAGAGAGAGAGAGAGATGGAGATATGGAATAGTTTCAAAACATTAAAGACTACCTATGAATAGACTTTTGATATATCAACTTTAAATTTGCCTTATAAAAAAGAAGTTACATTTCAGATCCTTTTCTTTAGCCAAGCTGGTCGCTGATCAGATGTTCGGTGACCATATGTCCCGAAGAATATGGAGCAGTTCTGGATTTAACGATCCTATCGTGGCATCCCCGGACAGTTGACAAGATGTTCCTGTGGCTTTCTTAACCCCCTCCCCCCACCATAGTCTCACTGCACTTTCCTAGCACAGAGATGTTAAGAATTATGTAAAGAATCCACAAAGTTTATGTTCGAAAAATATTTTTTTTATATATATCAATAGACTATACGGCCAAACAACTATGTCAATCATTTTTCTTTGGAAGGGTTCCAGCGCACTGCAAGGAAAATTGGGGTCTACCATTGGATAAATTCTGTCTGTATGCATTTCAAACAGCTCGTGGTAACGAACTGTAGTAAGGAGCGACCCAGCTCAATAGTAAACGAAACTCTAAATAACGGAATTTTAATACCAATGGATATATCAAAAGAATCGGATTTTTATGCTAATTTTAAATATATAAGTTTCATCAAATTTTGTCTTACTCATCAACAGTTACGAGCATGAGAAAATTTGCATTGTTTTGGAAAATAGGGGGAAACACCCCCTAAAAGCCTTGCGATATTAACGAAAATCACATCATCGCATTCAATGTATCAGAGAACCCTGCTGTAGAAGTTTCAAGCTCTTATCTACAAAAATGTGGAACTTAGTATTTTTTGCCAGAAGACCGATCACGGGTGCGTGTTTATTTGTTTGTTTGTTTTTTTCCCCAGGGGTGATAGTATCGACCAAGTGGTCCTAGAATGTCGCGAGAGGCCTCATTCTAACGTAAATCAAGAGTTCTAGTGCCTTTTTTAAGTGACCAAAAAATTGGAGGGCACCTAGGCCCCCTCCCACTTCGACTTTGGGAAGTTATTTACTGTTTAATAAATTAGAATCGAGAGAAAAGGTAAAATTTTAGCGTAAATAGGAGGACGTTGAGGGAGGAACAGCCCCTTTCATACACGGAGTAATTTCTGTTCGTTTTAAATTTTAATGTCGCTTCTTACTTTCAGCTAAAAAAAACTTGTTCTTTTTATTTAATTACAATTAGGAATTAGACATTCACACATATATTTTTTACACTTCGATTTCAATGTCGATATTTTTTGCCATTTGATCTTAATCTTTCTGTTTAGATTGTGTTATTGAACTTGTTGATAATCTGTTTTGCGGATTATACGCGATCATCGAAGGCACTGATTTATAATAATAATAGTAATAATAATATATATATATATATATATATATATATATATATATATATATATATATATATATATATATATATATATATATATATATATCTATATATATAAAAATAAGTTGTCTGTGTGTGGATCTGTGGATGGATCAGGTGACGTCATGTTTGTTCGCATATGACGTCTGAATTATTTCACACTAATACAAAAGAAGAAAAAAACTAAAAAAGGTAAAAACTACAAAAAAAACTAAAAAGAAAAAAAAACTAAAAAAGCTAAAAAACTAAAAAAAACTAAAAAAAGGTAAAAATCTAATAACTAAAAAAAAACTGAAAAAAATAAAAAAAGGCAAAAACTACAAAAAAAAATAAAAACTAATAAAAAAACTAAAAAAGCTAAAAAACTAAAAAAACTAAAAAAAAACTAAAAAAAAAGGTAAAAAACTAAAAAAAACTAAAAACTAAAAAAGAAAAAAACTAAAAAAAAGGAAAAAACTGAAAAATAAAAGAGAAAAAGAAAACTAAAAAAATATGAATAAATATATATAAAAATAAGTTGTTTGTGGGTTATGTCTTTCTGTCTGTCTGTCGAGTGACGTCGTGTTTGTCCGCATATGACGTCTGAATTAAAAACTAAAAAAGCTAAAAAACTAAAAAAACTAAAAAAACTAAAAAAAGGTAAAAAACAAAAAAAAACTAAAAACTAAAAAAGAAAAAACTAAAAAAAAGGAAAAAACTGAAAAATAAGAGAAAAAGAAAACTAAAAAAATATTAATAAATATAAAAATATAAATATAAATATAATATAAATTAGCAATCAACAAAGCACGGAGACACAAATGACGACCGGGACACAGGGAGTATAAATGACGACCAGGACATAAGTAAAAAAAAAAACTAAAAAAATAAAAAAATGGTAAAAACTACAAAAAAACTAAAAACTAATAAAAAAACTAAAAAATCTAAAAATCTAAATAAACTAAAAAAGAAAAAAAAAGAAAAAAGGAAAAAAATAAAGGAGAAAAACAAAACTAAAAAACGAATGTATATACAGACCGGGACACCGGGATACAAATGACGACCGGGCACAGGGAATATAAATGACGACCGGGACACAGGGACACAACTACAATGGGGACGCCGGGGGGCACAGGGGGATATAAATGACGACCGGGACACCGGGACACAAGGAATATAAATGACGCCCGGGACACTCAAAGAGAAATCACAGACTGGAGCACCGGGACACAAATGACGACCGGGACACAGGGAATATAAATGACGACCGGGACACAGGGACATAACTACAAAGGGGACGCCGGGGTGCACAGGGGGATATATAAATGACGATGGCGACTCAGGGAATGGTCGATTAGCAATCACCATCAACAAAGCTCAAGGGCAATCATTAGAATCATGAGGTATAGATCTGAATACGGATTGTTTTCCCATATATATAAAAATAAGTTGTCTGTGTGTGGATCTGTGGATGGATCAGGTGACGTCATGTTTGTTCGCATATGACGTCTGAACTATTTCACACTAATACAAAAGAAGAAAAAAACTAAAAAAGGTAAAAACTACAAAAAAAAACTAAAAAGAAAAAAAAACTAAAAAAGCTAAAAAACTAAAAAAAAACTAAAAAAAGGTAAAAATCTAATAACTAAAAAAAAACTGAAAAAAATAAAAAAAGGCAAAAACTACAAAAAAAATAAAAACTAATAAAAAAACTAAAAAAGCTAAAAAACTAAAAAAACTAAAAAAAACTAAAAAAAAGGTAAAAAACTAAAAAAAACTAAAAACTAAAAAAGAAAAAAACTAAAAAAAAGGAAAAAACTGAAAAATAAAAGAGAAAAAGAAAACTAAAAAAATATGAATAAATATATATAAAAATAAGTTGTTTGTGGGTTATGTCTGTCTGTCTGTCTGTCGAGTGACGTCGTGTTTGTCCGCATATGACGTCTGAATTAAAAACTAAAAAAGCTAAAAAACTAAAAAAACTAAAAAAACTAAAAAAAGGTAAAAAAAAAAAAAAATAAAAACTAAAAAAGAAAAAACTAAAAAAAAGGAAAAAACTGAAAAATAAGAGAAAAAGAAAACTAAAAAAATATTAATAAATATAAAAAATATAAATATAAATATAATATAAATTAGCAATCAACAAAGCACGGAGACACAAATGACGACCGGGACACAGGGAGTATAAATGACGACCAGGACATAAGTAAAAAAAAAAACTAAAAAAACTAAAAAAATGGTAAAAACTACAAAAAAAAACTAAAAACTAATAAAAAAACTAAAAAATCTAAAAATCTAAATAAACTAAAAAAGAAAAAAAAGAAAAAAGGAAAAAAATAAAGGAGAAAAACAAAACTAAAAAACGAATGTATATACAGACCGGGATACAAATGACGACCGGGACACAGGGAATATAAATGACGACCCGGACACAGGGACACAACTACCATGGGGACGCCGGGGGGCACAGGGGGATATAAATGACGACCGGGACACAAGGAATATAAATGACGCCCAGGACACTCAAAGAGAAATCACAGACTGGAACACCGGGACACAAATGGCGACCGGGACACAGGGAATGTAAATGACGACCGGGACACAGGGACATAACTACAAAGGGGACGCCGGGGTGCACAGGGGGATATATAAATGACGATGGCGACTCAGGGAATGGTCGATTAGCAATCACCATCAACAAAGCTCAAGGGCAATCATTAGAATCATGAGGTATAGATCTGAATACGGATTGTTTTCCCATGGACCATTATATGTTGCATGTTCAAGAGTCGGTAAACCTGACAATCTATTTATATGCACAGACAATGGGACAGCAAAGAATGTTGTATATTCGCAAGTTTTACGTAGTTAAAAACATATATATATATATATATATATATATATATATATATATATATATATATATATATATATATATATATATATATATTTATACATATATATATATATATATATATATATCTATCTATATTCAAAGGTGGGACATAGGGACACAACTACAATGGCGCGTAACTAATATGGCGCGTAACGACTTACGCGCGCGGGAGGGCTTGGGGGGGCGGGCGCGAAGCGCCCCCACCAACTAGGTGTTGGGGTGGCGCGAAGCGCCACCCCAATAGCTAGTATATATATGTATATATATATATATATATATATATATATATATATATATATATATATATATATATATATATATATATATATATATATATTTAAACGAGTATATTTAAGTATTATCTAGAGTTTATCGATCAGAAAACAAAAGTTTTTTAGTTTAGAGTTTAGTTTTATAATGTCTATATGCAAAATAGCGATATGTAGCCTAACTGAAGTGTGTCATGTGGCATATTTGGAGTGTATTATGAGAGTTTTTGAAGATTATTTATCTAAATAATATAATTTAAATAAAACGTGTTAAAGATATCTGAGTGTTGATTTTGGCCTGCTTCGTCGTACTTTGGATTATCCATGGTTAACCATGGCATCCAATTATGCGAACTATCCAGAATCTACAGAACGAAAACAAAACTCATGAGTTTAGTTTTGCTCATCAGTGGTACCAATTTTTTTATTTGTATTTACTTTTCTTTAAAGGTGTACCCATATTTTATCACTATTTGAGGGTGGGGGCGGGGAGATATAACTTTGTTTGATAAATGTCAAGATTTCAACAGCAGAATTATATTCACCATGACATAAGGGTAGACAGAAACTTAAATTATATACATATATATATAAAACATTTGCAAATATTTTCTTCTTTTTTTTAAATAAAAAATTGTTTTTTTTTGTCTTTAATAAAACAGAAAAACAAAATGGACTTTATAAAACTTTATAATAGCCAATTGTAAAGACAAAATGAGTTTTTTTTTTTTTAATGAAAAAGAAGTAGAATTCTTTACGTATTCTGCCTTTCCAACTCGGCCTACAAACCTTGTCTGCAGCTCTTCTTTGCAGCCAATGTTAGATTTTTTTTTTAATAAGAAAAATCAGGGATCCAAAATTTGTTTGACCATAGTGAAACAGGCACGCGCAATGGGGATTTCCTGCCTGTGGCTCTTAAGTAATCTCAAATTTTGCTTACGTTTTTTTTAGTTGTTACAGTTCAAATTTTCTGAGAAATTTCTTAAACCCCAACAGAAATTCTTATGTATATACTCCCATGGGAGGCCGCTTGAATTTTAAACTCCTAGGCAAATACAAGGCTTTAAAAGGAGCTCAATCAAACCAAAAAGAAGAAGAAAAAAGAAGTTTCATATAAAACAAATTACCAATGTTTTCTTTTAAATAAAATCTGGCTGGCATATAAATGTTTATAGTAAAATTTTGAAGCAGAAAAGGGAGGGAAAACCAAATATTTTTATTTGCATTACTTATCCGTTAGTGTGAAAGCCAGGGATCCAGGCACAATCCTGTTTCTGATTGTGCCATCTCCTCCCGGAAGGGGGGGGGGTACTTAAGGCAAAATATTTATTTAACCGTTGTATATTAAAAAGAAGCACCAAGACAGGGGAGGAAGCTATGGGGCTGGGTTTCACTGATATTTTATGAGGGCACTCAAATTCATATGGTTTGCCTGTTTCGCAAAAAAAAAAAAAAAAAAAAAAAAAAAAAATGCCTGGCTGAAAAGATGCATATTTAAAATATACTTTCAGATCTGTTTGGAGGGAAAGGGTCGATCACCAGCTCCACCAGTATTTGAAACTCAATATTGTTTGAGACTACGAGAGAAAATTCAGCAAATGAATGTGGTTCAAGATCACTATCAAACAGTTCGTGGTAAAGAACAGTAGTAAGGAGCGACCCGACTCAATAGTAACCAAAACTTTAAAAATGGAATTTTGATACCAATAGTTACATCAAAAGAATCACATTTTAATGCTGGTTTTAAATATATAAGTTTCATCAAGATTAGTCTTACCCATCAAAAGTCACGAGCCTGAGAAAATTTACCTCATTTAACAAAACATGGAGAAAAACTCCCTAAAAGTCATACACTCTTAACGAAAATCACATCATCAGATTCAGCGTATCAGAGAACCTAACTGTAGAAGTTTCAAGCTCCTATCGTGAAATTTCACATTTTTTTGCCAGAAGACAGATCAAGGATGCATGTATATATTTTTTTTTTCCAGGAGTGATCGTATCGACTCAGTGGTAATAGAATATCGCGAGAGGGCTCATTCTAACGGAAATTAAAAGTTATAGTACCCTTTTTAAGTGACCAAAAAATTGGAGAGCACCTAGGCTCCCTCCCACACTCATTTTTCCCCAAAGTCACCGGATCAAAATTCTGAAATAGCCATTTTATTCACCGTAGTCGAAAAACTTAATAACTATATCTTTTGGGACGATTTACTCCCCCACAGTCCCCGTGGGAGGGGCTGCAAGTTACAAACTTTGACCTGTGTATATAGTAAGTATATGTATAAGTGTGTATATAGTAATGGTTTTTGGGAAGCGTACAGACGCTTTCAGATTTTATTTTGGTTTGGGGGGGGGGAGAAGTTGAGGGGGCGGAGGTTACGTGGGAGAATCTTTCCATGGAGGAATTTGTCATGGGGGAAGAGAATTTCAATGAAAGGGGCGCAGGATTTTCTAGCATTATTTAAAAAAACAATGAAGAAATAATTTTTCAACTGAAAGTAAGGAGCAGCATTAAAACTTAAAACGAACAGAAATTATTACGCATATGAGGGGTTTACCTCTTCGTAATACCTCGCTCTTTAAGATAAAGTATTTTTAGTAGTTTCAACTATTTATTCTACGGCCTTTGTGACTCAGGGGTCATTCTTGAGGAATCGGGACAAAATTTAAGCTTTAGTGTAAAGAGCGAGGTATTGACGAGGGGGTGAACTCCCTCATATATGCAATAAAAACATATGAATATAGAAGTTCGTTACGTAAATTAATTCGTAAGTTACGCATATTTTTTACTAATGAAAACGTTCGTAAAAAATCAAAAGTTCTAGGCGCCTTTTTAAGTAATCATAAAATTGGAGGACAACTAGGCCTCCTCTCTCGCTCTTTTTTCTCAAAATCTTCCGATTAAAACTATGAGAAAGCCATTCAGTCAAAACAAATTAAATATGCATATTTCGTTTTCATTATTTATGTGCGCAGAGCCAAGATCAAAACATGCATTAATTCAAAAACGTCCAGAAAAAAAAAAAGTTTTAACTGAAAGTATGCTTCGTATATCAAAGGGGCTTTCCCGATCTTTATGCTGAAGTTTTTTTTACTGTTTTAAAAAGTAGAGTTAAGAGAAAGAGTCAAAATTGAGTGTAAAGAGCGGGGCGTTGAGGAGGAAAAGCCCCTTTCATATATGAAGTAATTTCTGTTCAGTTTAAGTTTTAATGTCCCTCCTTATTTTCAGTTAATAAAAACTTGTTTTTTATTTATTTGATCGGCAGAAAGGAGTGGATCCGTTTCGCATATGTTCCAGATATGCACTTGGTTCAACAAACGATTAAAAGTTGCCACTAGCATAATAAACAGTCCAGAATAAACAAGGGTTAAATTTTCTTCTGGTGTTCTGAACTCAACAATGCGTATAAATACAGGATGCGATAGGGTTGAGAATATCAGTCATTGTCCAGTTTTACGTAACACATATTCACAAGAAAACACGATGAAGACTTCCTTACTCGTGAGTTGTAGTTATTTAATATAATATATATATATATTGTTACTTAACAAGATAAAAATGCCCACATATGCTTATTACCACTAATTTCATGATTGCTATTTTTACATTTTTTTTTTTTATTTACGACAGAATTTTATCGGACTAATATTTTGACCAAATTTTTTTTTAAGGATTACTAAGATATACGCTCATAGTAAATAGGGACTAAATATTGCGGATTCTAGTGATTTGGTCATATGAGTAGTGAAAAATAATTTCTTCCAATAGATGAATGTTGCACAAAAATCTTTGTCAGCAATACATCTTATTCTTGAATTATTCTCATTATTCACGTAAGCCGACCAGGGGTTGGGGGGGGGGGGGGGGTGCAGAGCGCAATGCTCTTGGCAGGCAAGAAGACATTAACCTTTTTTTTTTTTTTAGAAAAATAGGAAAATGAAAAACAATCCCGCTTAAATGTTTGTGACAAAAATTCCTGTTACACTCCCCCCTCCAACCTAGGAGAAATTTCATGACAACACCCATGCACCAGTTTCTTTTACGGATTTCGTCAAATTGGCACGTGAACTACTTAAACATCAGTCACTTCAGCAAAGCCGAATTCAAAATAGCTACACCTGAAGAATTTGATCTTATCTTCTATTTTGAATAAAATACCCCTGGTTCAAATTAAAATCCGGTATTTTTCTTTTTTCCTAGAATAAATGAGATAATATATAAGCTTGTCGTCTCTCCCTAATGTTTCGTTTTCATTTCCAGCAAAATTTTGACATCAATATTACTTTGATGAATTCTAAATTAAAAATTACAGCTGGAAGATAAGGGAAATTCAATTTAAAAAAAAAAGGAAAAAGGTTAACTGATCAATTCTACCTATTTTTTTTTTGTGTTGAAGTTTTATACCGTCAAATCAATTAGTTGACTTGACGTTGTGCATTTACTAGGATATGCCCTAAAATCAGATTAATACTACAAAATGGCAAAAATGTTTTCACCATTAGACACTAAATATTTTTTTTGGAAGCCTATATGACATCCTTCCCAAATAACCTTTCTTAGTACTCAACATAAACACTAAAAAAATCTAGGAAATTTTCTTCAGCATATAAGTGCGTTGAAACCAAGACCCATAATAACCCTCGTTTTGATTTTTCTCCTATGAGTACTCATTTTACGAATTCCGGACCTAAGGGAATATTTGTTTTCAAACGTTGACGGTTTTAACACTTACCGTACAAAAAAAGAGCAGTACTGTATTTGTTACTGAGGGTGGGTTTATATAGGTATTTATACAAAGTAAATGATTAAGGCTTAGAAAAATTCATCAAAATATTTTCACCAATGGAAAACTACTGAAGGACTTCTAAAACTACTGAAAGATTTTAAAATAAAATAACGTTTTTATAAGTAGCATAGTCTTAAATTCATTGAAAACACTGACCCGATGAATCATACACCGGACCCAGCTATGTTAATAGACGCGACAACATAAGTCTATTTCTGTTTAAAACTAAATTTTCAACATAATTGTGCATTTATATTGGAGGCAAATATTAGATTTTAAAACTAATTAAAATTGGAATACACCTTAGGTCAGATCAAGATATTTGCCACAAAATACACGGGAAGGTTGTCCTTTCTTAGATCGAAAATTAGAAAACGAGTAATTTTTCTCCAAGCTAAACTAAAGAAATGTGGCTTGAAATTGTAATCTTCTGTATTTTGGAGCCCTTCCTAAACTTTCCCGTTACTCCTGTGTTAAAAAAAGAAACAAAAACAAAAGGAACATTTCAGACAGTGAAGCAATTCAGGTCACTCAGAAATTAATTTTTTCGTTATTTAAAAATTATTGGTCTTATTAGAAGCTGCCAAGAAAACTAAATCCATTTAATTATTTTGAACTTATTTCTGATGATTATTCCCCAAAGGCTAATTAGGAAACAGGCTTTGAATGACACTTTATCATTTTCATCAGAAACAATAAGCCGCATTTTGAAAAAAGAAGAAAATAATACAGCAGAAATATTTTAGAATTAAGCTATTTATGTTCAATTACGTATTTCTTTTTCATTTTATAATATCTTTTGCTAATACACCAAGAAATTTCAACCCAGAGTTACAAACGATAACTTAATAATGAACAGTTTACTGTTGTGAAATAATACCGCCCTTTCCCCATACTGTACAGACACGGATATAATCTGAAGCTGAATTATATGAAGCTAATTATATGAATGATTATAATTATATGAAGCTGAGTATTCACCGTTCTTGTTAATAGTGTCCAAACTATAACACAAACGTTCACCCTTTCCCATCTAGAACACAGAACTTCAAATATTTTACAAAATGGCCGAACTGCTTTTTTAATTTCTTTCATTTAATAGTTTTATTACCTAATACAATATCAGGTAACAGTTGTGGTTTGGCGGTACTATAGGCTTTATACTTTGCTCAATTTAGTTCCAATACTGTTATGAATACCCCTCCCCCTAAAAAAAGTGCATTATTGTTTTCTATTTTACAAAATTTCTTACAAAACCTAAGCCAAATAATTTCCTTTTTTCTCCCAGGCACTTCTTGTTACTGCTGCCACTGCTCAATATGGAGCTTATTATCAAGAAGGAGAGTCAACACCTCTCAGACCAATGATACAATCACAAGGTTCCGCTGCACCAGCAGTAGCTGGCTATGCCTACGATTACAAAGTTGGCGACGATACCACTGGTGACATTCAAGCTGCAGTTCAGAAGGGAGATGATAAGAAAGTCACTGGAGAATACACGGTTCATCAGCCAGATGGATGTATCCGCCATGTTACATACACAGCAGATGAAAATGGCTATCAACCAACTGTAACTTACTCAGGACCTTGTGACCCCACATCTTATACGATTCCAGCTATTCCAGCTGAAATAATCGAGATTGAAAAGAAAAACTTGGCAAAAGCTGCAACAGACTCTGCACTTGTTGCCGCGGAATATAAAGCAGTAGTGAACAGCCAAATGAAGATAGTGGCTGATCATGAGAAAATGAAAGCCGAAATTGCAGCAGCTGAGCTAAAGAAACAAATAGCAACTACAGCTTCACAAGCAACAGCTTACAATTCACAAACACCTTCGATATCATACGAAAAACCTGCTTCTCCATCATATATTTACGACACAGCAATATATTATGGTGCAAATAACGTATTACCTGTTGCTCCAATGTCAGATAAAGTTATCGCAGATGAGTCCACCGAAAAGCCAATGATCTACGGAACCCCTGAAATGATACCACTTTATGATGCTCCTGAAGAGCTTCCCAAAACTCCTGCGGCTACTAAGCTAGTTGCTCAGCCCCTACAAATGTATGTGAAGCGGAAACAAGAAAACCAACCAGCTTATTAGACAAATGAATTTATTTTTTTTACTTTTATACATATTTTATTAGACATATTATGTTTCTGAACAATTTTTTATTGAAGGTCTATCGATCACGTCCGAGCTTCGTTCTTACTTGACGTCAGTCTTCCGGGCTTGAAAGAGCGTTTACCTTATGAAACCCATTAGGATAAAAGTTTAGTCAAATATTCCTTTTTACAGAAAACAGTATTTGCACACAATGCAGTATTTGAAGCATGGTTTAAAAACTTAGTGCTTAAAATTCGAACGCAATAACTTTTCATTCGTGCACCATTCAAGCTTAACACCAAACATCTAACTGTAGCTTGAATGACACAAATTAGTTCGGTTGGCACATTGACCCATACGCGTGCTAAGAATAACCGATATTTATAAATGCCATTGTCGTATACAGATGGAATACAAACTCGTTGCCCAATAATTTTTAGATCAAATAAAAAACAACACTTCAACTTCGTCAAAAACAAATTTTTCTAAAAATTATCTAAAAGTCAAATAAATTATTCAAAATGTAGATTCCCAGCGGAATTGGTAAATGATTTCCCAAAAGAAATTTCCTTGGCGTTTCATTAGAAATGAGATTAAAGACACGAAGTTCAAATTAAAAACCATAATAAAATTTCTTTGAAATAAAAGAACTAAAACGATAGATACTTGCCATTTAGAACACAAAAAATTGTCTTATAAAGACAATAGCGAATGAATAATATGAGCTTTAACTCAAATTATTGCGGACCCAATATTCTAGGTCATATTAATTTGTTGTTAAATACCACACATACCGCTCGACTAGAGCCTGTCGTTTTTATGGCATTTGGTATTAACCAAGTGACATATAGCAATCGCAAATTCTGTCGGTCTGACGATCTGTCGGTCCCGGTTTTGCTACTTTAGGCACTTCCAGGTAAGCTAGGACTATGAAATTTGGCAGGCGAATCAGGGACCGTACCAGATTGAATTAAAAATAGTCGTTTTCCAGATTTGACCATCTTGGGTGGGGAGTGGGTTTTGCCTGCTAATTCAAAAAAATAGAAAAAAAATGAAGTGTTTTTAACTTACAAACGGTTGATCAGACCTTAATGAAATTTCCTGTGAAATGTTTGGAACGATATCGTGTCTCAGAGCTGTTATTTTAAATCCCGACCGGATCTGGTGACGTTGGGAGGGGGGGGGGTTAGGAGGGGGAAACCTAAAATCTTGGACAACACTTAGAGTGGAGGGATCGGGATGAAACTTGGCGGGAAAAATAAGCACAAGTCCTAGACACATGATTGACATAACCGGAATAGATCCGCTCTCTTTGGGTTAGTTGGGGGGGGGGGGGGTTAATTCTAAAAAATAGAAAAAATGAGGCATTTTTAACTTACGAACGGGTAATCGGATCACAATGAAATTTGATATTTAGAAGGATATCGTGTCTCAGAGCTCTTATTTTAAATTCCGACCGGATCTGGTGACATTGGGGGGGGGGGAGTTGGGAGGGGGAAACCTAAAATCTTGGAAAACACTGAGTGGAGGGATCGGGATGAAACTTGGCGGGAAAAATAAGCAAAAGTCCTAGACATATGATTGACATAACCGGAACGAATCCGCTCTCTTTGGGGTAGTTGTGGGGGGGGGGGGGGGTTAATTCTAAAAAATAGAAAAAATGAGGCATTTTTAACTTACGAACAGGTGATCGGATCTCAATGAAATTTAATAGTTAGATGGATATCGTGTCTCAAAGCTCTTATTTTAAATCCCCACCGGATCTGGTGACATTGTGGGGAGTTTGGGGTGGGGGAACCTAAAATCATGGAAAACGCTTAGATTGGAGGGATCGGGATGAAAATTGGTGGGAAAAATAAGCAGAAGTCTTAGATACGTGATTTACATAATTGGAACGAATCCGCTCTATGGGGGGTAATCATGAAAAATTCGAAAAAATGACATAATTTAACTTACGAAGAAGTGATCAGATCTTCATGAAACTTCATATTTAGAAGGACCTCGTAACTGAGATCTCTTATTTTAAATCTCAACCGGATCCAGCGTCATTGGGGGGCATTTGGGGGGGACCAGGAGTCTTAGAAAATACTTAAAGCGGAGAGATCAGGATTAAACTGGATGGGAAGAATAAAAACCTGTTAAGATACGTGACTGACATAACCGGACCGGATCTGCTCTCTTTGGTGGAGTTGGGGGGGGGGGGGGGGGTAATTTTGAAAATTGAGGTATTTGTAACTTACGAAAGGGTGACCAGATCTTAATGAAATTTGATATTTTGAAGGCTCTTGTGCTTTAAAGCTCTAATTTTAAATTCCGACCAGATCCTGTGACATTGGGGGGAGTTGGAGGGGGAAATCTTTGAAAACACTTGGAATGGAGGAATCGGGATGAAGCTTGGTTGATAGAATAAGCAAATGTCCTTGATACGCGATTGAGGTAACCATACTGGATTCGCTCTCTTTGGGGGAGTTGGGGGGAGGGGTTCAGTGATTTGGTGAGTTTGGTGTTTCTGGACGTGCTAGGACGATGACAATTGGTAGGCGAGTCAGGGAGCTGCACAAATTGACTTGATAAAATCGTTTTCCCAGATTTGACCACCTGGCGGGCTAAAGGGAGAGGAAAAATTAGAAAAAATTAGGTATTTATAACTTACGAGTGGGTGATCGGATCTTAATGAATTTTGATATTCAGAAGGACATCGTGACTCAGAGCTCTTATTTTAAATCCTGACCGGCATTAAGCCTCTGATTTTCCTTATAAGTCAATCTATTGATTCTTAGAATTTTTTTATAGCTCATACCATATGAGCTCTTGGCTCGTAGCTCTTCCTGCCTCATCACAAGTGCCATATGAGCTCTTGTTTTTATGATGGGTGGAGATAAATTGAAACTATAGTCTTACAGCCCTACATCATTTTTTTGGAATATAATTTAAAGGATTTTATTCTCTTTAGTTTAATAGTATTTGAGATTATAGTGATGAAAACAGAGTGGCCCGAAGGAGCGATTTCAATTGCTGTTAGCCTTACCCAGGATTGATTCTTTCATGGTTTGTTGCTGCCATTTTCAAAAACAGATATAAAGAGTATTTACAAGGCAGTGACTATTCTGTAGAAAAACTATTCAAAACTTGTCTAGTCGATTTATGAGGATCGAAATTTTCCGAATTCAATAAAGAAAAATAGCCAAACTTGTGTCAGAACGTCATCTTTCAGAGATTAGAAAGAAAGAAACTATAACAGCGAAAGTCAGACATTTATTTATTATCACTTTTTTTTTTTTTTTTTTTTTTTTTTTTTTAGAGGTGACTTCCACAAAATTTCGACTAGCAACCCCGCATTTTCGACTAGAGTATTTTTTATTGAACCTTTTCATAAAACCAAGCTTCATGTTCATGTAGAATCCACAAACTTGACGTTCTATAGGGCTATGAGGAATTCTTGGATGACCTCCAGCGCACCCACGATAGGGATACTGGAGACCCTTCTAGCCACACCTAAATTATTCCCTAAAGCCTCAGACAAGCCGACTTACTATTAAATGTGTTTGCTTTTTAAGACAGTTCCATCGAGATAAAGTGACCACTTTGTATATTGTCATGCAATCTCCACTTAAAATCGCAGCAATTATCATACAATAAAAAGGTTCTCAATATAAATATGCAAAATTTATGATTTTCGATTATATGATGAAAAATCAATAAAACAGCAGCCGAAATATAGTAAAATAGAACCATTTTAAATTTAGATTTTTCCAATAGAATAGTTAACAATATCTGACATACAATGGACTGACTTTCCAGACCCTTTAACTGAACTGCGATTTCCTTTCAAATACCCTTCCATTGCACAATTATATTAGTGATTATCTTTGGCAGGAGAACGCAAAAGAAAGAAATAAATCTAATTGAGTTTGTCCGTTTTTTTCAATAGCTGTCGATTTAGGTGTTCTAACTCCCTTAAAAAAAAAAAAATATGTTATCCACTCTTTGGATTTTTTGCCAATTTCTATCCTATTATGAAGCGTGGCTAAGTTTGTGATTGAAATATGGATACTTAATAAAGAAGAAGAAGATATGTTAGACATTTTTATAACTATTTCAGGCATAAACATAGTCATAAGATCTGGCAGACGCACAATATTTATTTTTTTTTGGAGCGGTAATATTTCCTAGGTAAGCAAAATGTCAAAAACTGGCAAATTGTATAGTAATACAGTAAATTACAAAGTATAATAAATTCAAGGCGAGGTTGTCAAATTCAAAATTTTTGAAGTGGGGCATTGGGCAGAAGACCACTGCTTGCGTGCATACCAGGATGAGGTGTGAAACGCTACTTTTTAAAAACATAATGGTTTGATGCACCTTAGTATGCACACCATAGAGGAGTAAGTTAGTTGGAACATATTCTCGTCATGGAAAAAGCAATAACCACATAATAATTTTTGTAATAATGTTGTTAACCTAACAACCAAGGGATTAAGAAAAAAAATTCATAACCTTTGGAGTTTTTTGGGAGGCAGACAGAGCGTAAGCTTAAAAAAAAGTGTAACGGAAGAGTCCTTTTCTTCAAAGTGTCAGCTTAACGAAACAATAGTAGAGGAAGTTTTACAACTAAATATTGCAATCACACATTCGATAACACAAATCAGTAACGTTTACGCATCTTGAATGTTTCATATTATCCTTAGTCCAGATTTTATATTTCCAATTTTCAAAATAATTTTTAATATGTGATGTGTTTTCATATATCTCTTTTAGTTTCTGCGTAACAGCTTTTGAAAGCTTTTGAAAATATAGAAAAAAAAACAGACAGAAAATACTTGTAAATACTTAATATACATCGTTACCACTGATCTAATCAATTTCTACTTGTATCGGCCTTGAAGCAGCTCTTGAAGCAGTGGTTTTAGTTGTTATTTTTATTATTATTTGAATCATTTGTTAGCATTATAATTTTGTTTGTCGTGCATATTGACACTCGAGTTCGCTTAAGCTATTGAAGCGAATAAATGTATCCTAATCTATTTGTGAAGTTCCATATCGAACAGTCGATGTTACACTTCATGAGCGCGTCTGACATTTTCACACTTTTAAGATAACTGTTAACTTTTTTGCAAAGCTTTCGTCAAAGGAAGATCACCAAAGCATTGTAAATCAAGAGGATCGAAGTTTGATTTAAATACATTGCTCTGCCAATCATCCCTTTGAGAAAGGCTTTGGGAAACACTTTTTGGCAATTATCTTAGAAGTGTGAAAACGTCAGATACGACCTTTACGGAGTGAAAAGGATGATAGGGTTAATTCTTGCATTGTGCGTGTCGATGAAGATGACGTTGAAATAGTTTTTTTGCTTTGATGGAAAAAAATTCTTTATGAATTCTTTCAATTAAAAAAAAAAAAAAAAAAAAAAAAAAAAAAAAAAAAAAAAAAAAAAAAAAAAAAAAAAAAAATGTGGAATACCAAAGTATACAGAAAAATAGCTTACACAAATCCAAATTCACGGATTGCATTAGATAACCAAATAGCTGCCTCGGCGTGGACTTTAGGATTTTTTTGATTTAGCACAAAACTCACTAATTCCTGGGATATCCAGTCCAGTCCAACGGCCTCGGTCATAGCGGTTAAACACTCAGCAGCCGTAGCACTATTTTTGACATCTCCTAGCTTCTCAGTTACTTCATTAAGACAAAATTCAACCGATTTTCTGAAATAGGTCAAAAGATTATAAGAAAATTTGGTACAAGGATCGTCAAACAAAGAATTTTCAAATTTACACAAATTCAGCTGTAAGATTATTAAGATTAACAGAATAAGAGATAGTGTTAAATTTGTGTTAGTTGTACCCACTAAGTCAGTAATTCCTTACTCTTTATTTCTGAATAGGTTTTAGACCATTTACACATAAAGTATGTTATGAAGTTAGCAAAAGAACCTTACTAACAAAGGAATAAAGAAACAAAAGGGAAAAATAGTTTTGTCTTTATTGAAGTCCTGTTTAGATGCCCTACAGGATACGAGCCCATCGAGGACAAAAAAAAAAAAATTGGCCCCTTTTTTGAGGATTACAAATCGATATAGCAAAACTAGTTTCAAATTCAGTTTCTGCATAGGAGTCCAGCTGACCCAGAAACTTATGACTGTAATTTCCAAACAGCTGGGCTGAACAAAAAAGTCGTTCCTTAGATGTTACAGATGCACTATTTTGATAGCAGGGGGGAGAAAATGATTTTTGATTCACCTCACTATTTCACTATGGATATATCCAAATTCCAATGGGCTAATAGCATCAAAACATCTAAGGCGGATGGGAGAGACAAATTTATTGGCCCCCTTATTCCTCCTTCAAAACACTAAGTAAGAAGTTACCTTGCGTCCTCTTCTCCCATTCCTAAAATTTCAAAATTTTCCTTAATATCCAGAAATAGACATCCTGAGATGTTGTATCTACACCACTTAGGGAATTTGAATGCTAAATTCCTTTCAATTTGTCTCTGTCTCTCCCCCAGGTGACAACTCGAGGTCCTATAGGTCCCAAAGCACCCTCTGAAAATTTCAACTCAACTCTCCAAGCCGCTAAGATACTGCATATACCCTATTTTGATAACCTGGGTACATACAATCTCTTTTTATCTGTATCACTATATCACCGAGATTTGACTCTAGAGCCAAAGGGGCTTATAGAGCCAAAATTTCTAAATAGACCAGAAAAAAGCATTTAGACCCTGTCCCTCTTCCCGCTCTCCAAGTCAATTTTCAAGGTCTACTTGCAACCCCTTTCCCTAGCATTCACAGGAAGTTTCAACATCACCCCTAAGTTATTCTTACGATATTGCAGATACACTGTTTTGATCACATGGTAACACATCCTGTACTGTGATTTAATCCGCTACTTATCCATGAATAAATTATAGCTCTTATAGGGGCTTATAGTTAAAAAATTTGTAGACGAACAAGAGAAGAAACAGTTTTAGGTTCCTTCTCCCCTCTGCCCGCTCTCATAAGTAATCTTACACCCCATAGCATTTTCTGAAAATTTCAACTTGATACGCCAGGCCATTCTCGAGATATTGCAGACAAATTATTTTAATAGCCTGGCACGACATAATATCTTCCAGGCTTCTTAAACATATTTCTAATTCCCATAAAGGCTTGTAGTGCAAAAAAGTTTAAGTGGATTGGAGACATAGAATTTTTAGCTGCTCCTCCCCGCAATACAAGTTTGAACTCTCCCCGACTACATGTGGGGGGAACTTTCCACGGAGAGATTTGTCATGGGGGAAGAGAATTTCCATGAAGGGGGCACATGATTTTTTAGAATTTTTTGAAAGAGAAATGAAAAAATAAATATGAAAAATTTTCTTCAATTGAAAGTAAGGAGCAACATTAAAACTTTAAAATAACAGAAATTGTTACGCATATGAGGGGTTCACCTCCTCGTAATAACTTGCTCTTTACGCTAAAGTAGTTTTATTAACTTCAACTATTTATTCTATGGCCTTTGTGATTCAGGGGTCATTCTTAAGGAATTGGGACAAAATTTAAGCTTTAGTGTAAAGAGCGAGGTATCGACGAGGGGGCGAACCCCCTCATATACGTAATAAAAACATTTAGAAGTTCGTTACGCAAGTTAATTCGTAAGTTACGTATATTTTTACTAATAGAAAACGTTCGTAAAATTAAAAGTTCTAGTTGCCTTTTAAGTAACGAAATAATTGGAGGGTAACTAGGCCTAATCCCCCACTCCTTTTTTTCTCAAAATCGTCCGATCAAAACTATGAGAAAGCCATTTAGCCAAAAAAATACATTAATCTGCAAATTTCGTTTTAATTATTCATGTGCGAAGAGCCAAAATCAAAACATGCATTAATTCAAAAATGTTCAGAAAACAAATGAAACAAGAGCTAAGAGCTCATATGGCACTTGTGACGAGGCAAGAAGAGCCAAGAGCCAAGAGCTCATATGGTATGAGCTATAAAAAAATTCTAAGAATCAATAGATTGATTTAAAAGGAAAATAAGAGGCTTAATTCCGGTCGGGATTTAAAATAAGAGCTCTGAGTAACGATGTCCTTCTAAATATCAAAATTTATTAAGATCCGATTACCCACTCGTAAGTTATAAGTACCTCATTTTTCTAATTTTTCCTCTCCCTTTAGCCCCCCAGATGGTCTAATCGGGGAAAACGACTTTATCAAGTCAATTTGTGCAGCTCCCTGACACGCCTACCAATTTTCATCGTCCTAGCACGTCCAGAAGCACCAAACTCGCCAAATCACTGAATCCCCCCCCTACTCCCCCAAAGAGAACGAATGCAGTACGGTTACGTCAATCACGTATCTAGGACATTTGCTTAATCTATCCACCAGTCTTCATCTCGATTCCTCCACTCTAAGCGTTTTCCAAGATTTTCGATTTCCCCCTCCAACTCCCCCAATGTCAACAGATCTGGTTGGGATTCGAAATAAGAGCTCTGATACATGAATTCCTTCTAAATATCAAATTTGCATTAAGATCCGTTCTTAAGTTAAAAATACCTCAATTTTTCTAAATTTTTACAAATTAACACCCCCCAGCTCCTCCAAAGAGAACGGATCCGTTCCAATTATATCAATCACGTATCTAGAACTTGTGCTTATTCTTCCCATCAAATTTCATCTGGATCTCTCCACTTTAAGCGTTTTCCAAGATTTCTGTTTCCCTCCTCTAACCCCCTATGTCCCCGGATCCAATTCGAGTCGAAAATGGAGCATCTGAGACATAAGATCCTTCTATATATCAAGTTTCATTACGATCCAATCACCTATTCGTAAGATAAAAATACCCTAATTTTCACGTTTTCCAACAATTTCGATTTCCCCCTCCAACTCCCCCCAATGTCACAGGATCTGGTCGGAATTTAAAATAAGAGCTTTAAAGCACAAGACCTTTCTAAATAACAAATTTCATTAAGATCTGGTCACCCGTTCGTAAGTTACAAATTCCTCATTTTTCTGAATTCCCCCCCCCCCTAAACTCCACCAGAGACAGCGGATCCGGTCCGGTTATAACAGTCACATATCTTAGACTTGTTTCTATTCTTCCCATCCAGTTTCATCCTAATCTCTCCGCTTTAAGTATTTTCTAGGACCCCCCCCCCCCCAATGACGCTGGATCCAGTTGAGATTTAAAATAAGGGATCTGAGTTACGAGGTCCTTCTAAATATGAAGTTTCATGAAGATCCGATCACTCTTTCGTAAGTTAAAAATACGTCATTTTTTCTAATTTCTTAGAATTAACCCCCCCCCCCCCTCCCCAATAGAGCAGATCCTTTCCAATTATGTCAATCACGTATCTAAGACTTCTACTTATTTTTATATTTTATGTTTCATCCCGATCCCTCCAATCTAAGCGTTTTCCATGATTTTAGGTTCCCCCAAAGTCCTCCAATGTCACCAGATCCGGTCGGGATTTAAAATAAGAGCTTTGAGACACGATATCCTTCTAAATATCAAGTTTCATTGAGGTCCGATCACCCGTTCGTAAGTTAAAAATACCTCATTTTTTCTAATTTTTCAGAATCACCCCCCCCCCAACTACACCAAAGAGAGCGGATCCGTTCCAGTTATGTCAATGATGTATCTAGGATTTGTGCTTATTTTTACCACCAAGTTTCATCTCGATCCCTCCAGTCTAAGTGTTTTCCAAGATTTTAGGTTTCCCCCTCCCAACTCCCCCCAATGTCACCAGATCCGGTCAGGATTTAAAATAAGAGCTCTGAGGCACGATGTCCTTCCAAATATCAAATTTCACACTAAGATCTGATCAACCGTTCGTAAGTTAAAAATACTTCATTTTTTCTATTTTTCCGAATTAACCGGCCCCTCACTCCCCCCCCCAGATGGTTGAATCGGGGAAACGATTATTTATAATTTAATCTGGTCCGGTCCCTGCTACGCCTGCCAAATTTCATCGTCCTAGCTTACCTGGAAGTGCCTAAAGTAGCAAAACCGGGACCGACAGATAGACCGATAGAATTTGCGATTGCTATATGTCACTTGGTTAATACCAAGTGCCATAAAAACAATTTTTTTTTTAACTGAAAGCAATGAGCGACATTAAAACTTAAAAGGAACAGAAATTACTCCGTATATGAAAGCCCCTTTCATATACGGAGGAATTTCTGTTCGTTTTGTTTTAATGGCGCTCCTTACTTTCAGTTAAACAAAACATTGTTTTTTTTTTATTTAATTTAAATAAGGGGCAAATATTCTACGTATAGCAACAGAAAAACTTATGTTAACGATTTATATAAACAATCCTTGTTTTTCCACTACTACTACTACTACTACTACTACTACTACTACTACTACTACTACTACTACTACTACTACTAGTGACTCACCGCAGCACCGAGCCGCCTGAGGCCAACACAGCTACGCACACTCCTCCAACAAAATCTATTCGAAGCCTCCCTCTTTACACCCTCCCAAAAAGTTCCCATTTCCTTTACACCGCTCTGATACCGCTCTTTTTTTTTACCGCACTGATAAACCTGCCCGAAAATAAATTTGCAGGCAAAGCACGATATTTCATGTTTTAACGAGTTTTCCATCCACACCAGATGTTTTCTATTGGGCGATGGTATTCTCTCGGGGTTCTTATTTATCGAAAAGATGGTACGTATTTGCGGGATAACTTGACTGGCATAGGACTTTAAACCTACATTACCCTACATTAGCAAGAGTTCTTGTTCATATGCCTATAAAGGCCGTGAAGCATTTGCTTCGTATAGCCTATTTATATCTAATTTAACAACTTTTTCTTTCTTAATAAAGGTTTCACTACATTAAACCAATCAACCGTAAGAAGCAAAAATTGCTTCCTCTTGCTTCACAGCCTATGTATAAAAACGAGTTCAAATACACCGATTGATCATATCCCCCTGTGTCTTTAGGATTACACAAAACTAGCGCTTTACAGAAAACAAAAAAAAACCAATACCTAAGAAATGAGAATGGTGTTTTAGAAGCCGAGGAGTCATTATGTTGTCTCAGAAAAAAGCACCACATCTACGAGTTTTCACTAGACAAGATGTAAATAACTTACAGTATACTATTTAAATTCTCTTCAAACTTCAAAAAAAGTTCATTTTTTTTTATTAAATAATCATTTAACAGCTGGTAAAAGTGACAGAACAACTTATAAGGTCAATCATTAGTCTCATCCTCCGTAATACCAATAGCTAACAACATAAAAACTCTGACCTGCTGAAAACACACCTAAGCACTAATCGAAATAAAGAACTAATACACCATAATATAAAATTAAGAAATATATGCTCTGTCTGTAGAATAGAGAATTTCAGGTCATGATATGAATTTCTGATTAGTCTATAGTTCTAAATTTTACCTGCGCCCTTTTACTTCTGATAGACCAATTTTCATGGATGGAGGAAAAACCACTTTTTTTTAAAAACATGATTTTTGTCTTTAAGGGACAGGGTTTCATGTGGTTACTTTTCTTTCTTTCTTCGATATTCCTTTGGGAAATTTATGATTTTGTGCTTTGTTGGGCATTTGCCCCCCTGCACCAACCGATTTTGGAAAATATCTTTTCTTGCATTTCTATTGGAAAAATTAGAAAATAGACATAGATTTATTAGACATTAGACATAGATTTCGTAAATACGTTTCTCTCCTCCCAAATTTCTGAGCATTTCCCAATTCATTGGCTAAAGCTGATTTGACGATCTTCATAATATCATATATATATATATATATATATATATAAATATATATATATATATATATACTAGCTGTTGGGGTGGCGCTTCGCGCCACCCCAACACCTAGTTGGTGGGGGCGCTTCGCGCCCCCCCCAAGCCCCCCCGCGCGCGTAAGTCGTTACGCGCCATAATAGTTACGCGCCATTGTAGTTGTGTCCATTTATATTCCCTGTGTCCCGGTCGTCATTTGTATCCCGGTGTCCCGGTCTGTATATACATTCGTTTTTTACTTTTGTTTTTCTCCTTTATTTTTTTCCTTTTTTTTTTCTTTTTTAGCTTATTTAGATTTTTAGATTTTTTAGTTTTTTTATTAGTTTTTTTTTTTTTTCTTTTTAGTTTTTTTGTCCCGGTCGTCATTTATATCCCCCTGTTTCCCCCGGTGTCCCCGTTGTAGTTGTGTCCCTGTGTCCCGGTCGTCATTTATATTCCCTGTGTCCCGGTCGTCATTTGTATCCCGGTGTATTTTTTTTTATTAGTTTTTATTTTTTTTTGTAGTTTTTGCCTTTTTTTAGTTTCTTCAGTTTTGACGTCACCTGATCCAGTTTTTTCAGGTGACGTCACCTGATCCACGATCCACAGATCCACAGACAACTTATTTTTATATATATAGATAGTTTTTTTTTTTTACTTATGCCCTGGTCGTCATTTATACTCCCTGTGTCCCGGTGCTTTGTTGATTGCTAATCGAACATTCCTTTTGTCCTGGTCGCTTTCTCTTTGAGTTTTGTCATTTATTTTTTTCTTTTTTAGTTCTTTTAGTTTTTACCTTTTTTAGTTTTTTTTAGTTTTTTAGATGAAAATTTTTTTTAGTTTTTTCCTTTTTTCTTTTTAGTTTTTTATTGGTTTTTACCTTTATTTTAGCTTATTTTTCAGTTTTTTCCTTTTTTTTAGTTTTTTTTTATTTTTTATTTTTTTTAGTTTTTTACCTTTTTTTAGTTTTTTTAGTTTTTTTAGTTTTTTAGCTTTTTTACTTTTTTTATTAGTTTTTAGTTTTTTTTTGTAGTTTTTGCCTTTTTTTAGTTTTTTCAGTTTTTTTTTTAGTTTTTTATTGGTTTTTACCTTTATTTTAGCTTATTTTTCAGTTTTTACCTTTTTTTTTAGTTTTTTTAGTTTTTTATCTTTTTTTTAGTTTTTTAGTTTTTTAGCTTTTTTATTTTTTTTTTTAGTTTTTAGTTTTTTTTGTAGTTTTTGCCTTTTTTAGTTTTTTTAGTTTTTTAGCTTTTTTATTAGTTTTTAGTTTTTTTTGTAGTTTTTGCCTTTTTTTAGTTTTTTTAGTTTTTTAGCTTTTTTATTAGTTTTTAGTTTTTTTGTAGTTTTTGCCTTTTTTAGTTTTTTCAGTTTTGACGTCACCTGATCCAGTTTTTTCAGGTGACGTCACCTGACCCATCCATCCATCCACAGACAACTTATTTTTATATATATACTAGCTGTTGGGGTGGCGCTTCGCGCCACCCCAACACCTAGTTGGTGGGGGCGCTTCGCGCCCCCCCCAAGCCCCCCGCGCGCGTAAGTCGTTACGCGCCATAATAGTTACGCGCCATTGTAGTTGTGTCCCTATGTCCCACCTGTGAATATAGATAGATATATATATATGGTTTTAACTACGTAAAACTTGCGAATATACAACATTCTTTGCTGTCCCATTGTCTTTGCATATAAATAGATTGTCAGGTTTACCGACTCTTGAACATGCAACATATAATGGTCCATGGGAAAACAATCTGTATTCAGATCTATACCTCATGATTCTAATGATTGCCCTTGAGCTTTGTTGATGGTGATTGCTAATCGACCATTCCCTGTCCCGGTGTCCCGGTCGTCATTTACATCCCCCTGTTTCCCCCGGTGTCCCCGTTGTAGTTGTGTCCCTGTGTCCCGGTCGTCATTTATATTCCCTGTGTCCCGGGTCCCGGTCGTCATTTGTATCCCGGTGTCCCGGTCTGTATATACATTCGTTTTTTAGTTTTGTTTTTCTCCTTTATTTTTTTCCTTTTTTTTTCTTTTTTAGCTTATTTAGATTTTTAGATTTTTTAGTTTTTTTATTAGTTTTTAGTTTTTTTTTCTTTTTAGTTTTTTTGTCCCGGTCGTCATTTATATCCCCCTGTTTCCCCCGGTGTCCCCGTTGTAGTTGTGTCCCTGTGTCCCGGTCGTCATTTATATTCCCTGTGTCCCGGGTCCCGGTCGTCATTTGTATCCCGGTGTCCCGGTCTGTATATACATTCGTTTTTTAGTTTTGTTTTTCTCCTTTATTTTTTTCCTTTTTTTTTCTTTTTTAGCTTATTTAGATTTTTAGATTTTTTAGTTTTTTTATTAGTTTTTA